>NC_047656.1:7591894-7633675 GCF_902201215.1 Prunus dulcis | reverse complement strand
TTTGTGTTCTTGAAAATAAACTGAGAAACGACGAATTTTAAGGCATACAACGACGATTACACGACGGTTTTTTAAACTACCGTCGTTGTATTACTTATACACGACGGTTTTTTCATAAACCGTCGTTTGTATTACTTATATTAGACGGCGTCTGTTGAAAATCCGTCGTCTATATATGCCAAATACGTCTGTTTTTGTTTAAAACCCGTCGTCTCTGTTGTGTTTTACTTGCTATTAGATCTTTGTATAATCTGCTATAGTGATGGTCATTGCCTGTATTTTCACTTTATTATAGATAATAGGTTATAGTGTCGGAGATGGATAAGTCATGGATGCACTCGGATAGAAGATCGAAGGCATATGAATTTGGGGTGGAAGCATTTTTGAACTTTGCTGTAGAAAATCTTCTAACTACAACACATATCCGTTGTCCATGTGTTAAATGTGTTAATTTGAAGTTGTTTGGGGTTGGAATTATAAGGGATCACGTATACTTTAATGGAATTGACCAAAGCTATAAAAATTGGACATTTCACGGAGAACCTTGGGAAGCAACTACTAATGCTAGTAGAAATGTTGAAGAAGATGATGGCCATAGTAGGTACAGTTTTTTGTCTGAAGAAATTGATATGGATGATAATGATTTTGGTGATTTTGGTTCCGATCCGTATGAGTTTGCCAATGTGATTGGGGATGGGGATCAACCAGTGTACCCTGGTTGTAGAAAGTACACGAAGTTATCGGCATTAGTGAAGTTGTATAATTTGAAGGCAAAACATGGGATGAGTGATGTCTGTTTTATAGAATTATTGATACTTCAAGGCGATTTGCTTCGAGAAGGAAATACAATACCAACCTCTATGTATGAGGCTAAAAAGACTTTGTGTGCATTGGGGCTGAGTTATGAGAAAAAGCACGCATGCCCCAATGATTGCATCTTGTATAGGAAGGAGTATGAGGATTCAACTAATTGTCCTACTTGTGGTATCTCAAGGTGGAAGGAAGGCAAAGATTCAATCTTGAAAGAGGGTGTGCCAGCGAAGGTGGTGTGGTATTTTCCTCCAATTCCAAGGTTTTAAAGGATGTTTCAATCACATGAGACAGCTAAGAGTTTGACTTGGCATGCTGCTAGAAAATCAATTGACGGTCAGATGTCTCATCTAGCGGATTCCCCGTCTTGAAAACTTCTTGATGATAAATGGCTGAGTTTGGTAATGAGACGAGAAACTTGAGATTGGCTCTTTCATCCGATGGATTCAATCCCCACAGTTCTCTAAGTAGCAGATATAGTTGTTGGCCGGTTATCTTAGTTACATATAATCTCCCTCCATGGCTGTGCATGAAACGAAAGTTCATGATGTTAACCTTATTGATTTCCGGTCCTAAACAACCCGGAAATGATATAGGCGTCTACTTGGAGCCTTTGATTGATGATTTAAAATCTTTGTGGGTTGGGATTAGAGGAGTGTATGATGCACATAATGGAGAATACTTTACACTCAGAGCTGCATTAATGTGGACAATTAATGATTTCCCCCCCTATGGAAACTTATCTGGTTGTGTTGTTAAAGGATATAAAGCTTGTCCAATATGCGGCGATGATACACCTAGTCACAGGTTGAAAAATGGCCACAAAATTTGTTACATTGGGCATAGAAAATGGTTACCAATCAATCATCCATATAGGAGGCAGCGTGCAGCTTTTAATGGGAAACCTGAATATGGCATACCTCCCGAGCCATTAACCGGAGAAAAAGTGCTGCATATGGTTGAAAATGGTGACAGAGTTTGTTGGAAGAAGAAATCAACATTCTTTGATCTCGAGTATTGGAAATACCTTCCTGTGAGGCATGCCCTAGATGTTATGCACATTGAGAAGAATGTTTGCGATAGTATCAATGGTACATTGCTGGAGATCCCTGGAAAAAATAAAGATGGGATTGCTGCTCGATTAGATTTATTGAACATGGGGGTCAAAACTGATTTGCAACCCAAGTATGGAGAAAGACATACTCGTTTGCCTCTTGGGCCTTGGAATTTGTCAAGAGCAGAGAAGAGAGAGGTTTGCAATTCTTTCTATGGTATGAAGGTCCCTGAAGGTTATTCTTCAAATATTAAAAATCTTGTATCTTTACAAGATTCAAGACTTCTTGGCCTTAAATCACATGATTGTCATACCTTAATGCAACAATTGCTCCCTGTGGCAATTCGTTCTGTTTTGGAGAAGCCTGCAAGGTATGCAATAACTCGTTTGTGCTTCTTCTTCAATGCTATATGTGCAAAGACTATTGATGTTTCCAAGCTAGATAAGTTGGAAGAAGATGTAGTAGTTACTCTGTGTTTGCTTGAGAAGTACTTTCCCCTTCATTCTTTGATATCATGGTTCATCTAGTAGTACATCTTGTCAGAGAAGTTCGTCTATGTGGGCCAGTATATTTTAGGTGGATGTATCCGTTTGAAAGATATATGAAAGTGCTGAAGGGGTATGTTCAGAATCGTACTCGTCCCGAAGGTTGCATTGCTGAGCGGTATATAGCTGAAGAAGCGGTAGAGTTTTGTACTCAGCATTTATCTGATGTTAGTACAGTTGGAGTGCCTTCAAGCCAAAAGATGGGAGTTTCAAAGCCATTATCAGGTTGCACAGTGAGCGTAGTTGATCGGGACCTGTTGAATCAAGCACATCTATATGTCTTGGAGAATACGGAGGAAGTCCTACCTTATATCGAGTACGTATGAGTTTTATTCTTTAAGTTTCCATTTAAAATTATTTCTTATGTTTATCTTATATATTTGGGACCGTAATGCTTGAATTTTTCGTGTCATGTAGGCAACATATGATCCACATCAAGACTGCTTATCCAAAATTTAGAAAGAGAACAAAGTGGCTGCAGGATAAGCACAATAGCACTTTCATTCAATGGCTACACTTCAAGGTATATTTCTCTTTTAATTTTCTTCTCATTTCTATGTTAGATTGAATTAAGATTTGATTAATTTGCAGGTTCAAAGTGAACTTGAGGAAGACCATCATGGCGTATCAGAAAATTTAAGGTGGCTAGCAGCTGGTCCAAACATGGCAGTGCCATTATATAAGAGCTATCTTATTAAAGGTATTAAATTCAATATCAAGGCACAAGATGATGTGCGGACAACTCATATGTATTTAAAGATGTCATATTTTTTCTTGTCGTGAAAATTATATTTAACGGCGTTGTGTTTTAGTTTTCGTCGTTGTATGTCTATCTTGCGGCCTTGTTCTTTCAATATGTGTCATATTTTTCCTTTTTAACGACGGTGATTTGTTTGAGTTGGTCGTCTATTCTCATCCTCGACAATTTTTTAAAACTTTAGCAGACTAAACACGTCTGTTTTTATTTGTTTTCGACGTTGTTTTATTTAACAACGTCTAATATTTATCGTCGTTGTTTGTTTCTGAAAATAGGACGTATAAATTTTGTAATACGACTCCCATATATTTGTAACCGACGTTGTTTCATTTTTCAACGTCTACTCTATAAATACATACGTCGTAAATAATGACACTGACAACTATTTCCACGTCATCTTTTATAGAAAAATCGAAGTGGAAAATTTATTTTACAACGCCTGTTTTTATATAGGCGACGTAGTAGGAATAAATAACGTCGTCTTCTGATGTATTTAAAGACGTCATATTTTTTATTGTAGTGAAAATGATATTTAACGGTGTTTTATTTTAATTTTCGTCGTTGTATGTCTATCTTGCGGCCTTGTTCTGTTAATATGTGTCGTTGTATGATTTATCTTTGACCCTTGTTCTATGAATAGAATGACTGAATTTGATCTTCAATTTCAGATTTTTACACTAGGGGATACCACATAAATGTTAAGTTACATTTGTGAATGTATGAACAAATTATAAGGTTTTTGGTGAATATATGATTTTGATAGCACACACAGTCTACGTAACTAGTTTCAGTCATCCAGCCGTCAAACTTGTTTATTTTATACTTCGAGATCATAGACAGCAAAAATCGGACAAAAATAATATTCAGAGATTAAGTAACGGGGTAACACTTTTCGACGGTTCTAAAGAAAAAGTGATGATTGAACGGTTATTTTAACTCCGATGTTGATGATTTTTTGCAGGTACAGTCCTTCACTCCATATGAATACAATGAACTAATTCGATCGCCAATTTTAAATATATATGTGTGTATAAATACTATAACGTTACCCTAATATATATTTGCACGACGAATGGACCATTGTCGTCGCGCAAAAAGACCATACTCGACGGAACAATATTTTGTCGCGCAGTGTGTGACTTTACGCGACGAATATGTATGCGTCGCTCAAGATATGCGCGACGAGGTCTTTTCGTCGCGCAAACTTGGAGCGACGAATACGTATGCGTCGCGCTAAACTTGCGCGACGAGGTTGATTCGTCGCGCAAGGTTTTGGCGCCATTTCCTCAATGAGTTCAAATTGTGTATGCTTTGTATTTTTTACATATGCGTTTTGTGTTCATCATTTTTTAACTTTGTATAAAGAGGGTTATATTTAGAATTGGCCAATCAAATTTAGAATTGGCCACAAACCTCATTACGTCAAATGTTTTGTCAATAAAAATTTTCAATTTATTATTAAAAGGGTTTTATAACTAGATTTATTTAACAATGTTACATTTGTTGACATATATAAGGATTGGATATAACAACTACATATATTCAAAGATTTGTATTACACAAAATGAATACACTAACATAATAAATTTACAAATAAATTCATTATTCATCATCTGAACTATAATAACTTTCGTTATCGTCGCTATCATCACTCTCGGTCTCCCAATCTTCTTCCTCCTCCTCCTCTATAACTGCATCATCGGCGTTGCTAGATCCCACTGCAACATCGTATCGCGGAAGATCACCGAGGTCAATTGTAATTGACTGAATCGGTATTTCAACTGAAGACACTCCTTCTATTTGAAACGGTTCTTGTATAACATTTGTATCTCGAAGTGTTTCCGCATCATTTTCCATTGAAGATTCTAAGCGTTGGTCAGCCACATTGTCGACGTCGTTGTCACTTGGGTCTAGTTCTGGTATATCATACACGTTCCTATGATCCATCTTCTGCACAACTTTCCACCCGTTCCCGGCTTTAGGGTCATCTAGATACACAATTTGGGGCGCCATGTTTGCCAAAATGTACGGGTCGTCATCATACCAAGTTCTGTTAATGTTCACAGACAGTACTCCATGGTCGATTTTAACACTTCCGCCCTATTTGGGTTGGTATCGAACCATCGACACTTAAACATGATGACTTGGTATCGATCTTTGTAAAGCAATTGCACGACAGTTGTCAGTTTGCCATAGAAATCAATGTCCGTACTTTCGCCTCCACCTGGGACATGGACACCGCTGTTTTGCGTACACAACTTGTCATCTCGTGCGGCCCCCAAAAATTTGACGCCGTTAACATTACAACCCGAGAACAATTCAGCGCGAATTGGGCCGAACGCCAAGTTATATAACTCATCACTGTAAGTGGGGGAATTCGATGATTTCAATTTATTCACCTAATAGTATACAAAACCATTGACATGTTAGTCTGACAAAATTAAATACTACAATTTATATTTGTCAATTACAAAACACTTATAACTTACAGAATCCAAAAACCATTGTGGAAATAATTCACGTTGTTTTCGGGCAACCAAATGTGATGGATGTTCTCGCTTCATCATCTGTTCATGCTCATCTAAGTAGGCCATTATCTCATCACAATTGTTCAGTACGAACCAATGCGCTACCTCCATGTCATTTCTAGAAAACGACTCTCCTCGTCCAGGATCTCCAAATGGTCGTGCGCTTTGGGCAAAAACAGAAAGTTTTTCATTTCTCATACCTCCGTCATTATTGCGTTGAGGGCGATTGAAAACCGTCTCCACATCTTTTAAATACATTCCACAGAAAGTAAGCGACTCATATTGAACCCAAGCCTCTATAATTGATCCTTCGGGCTTTGCCCTGTTGCGTACACTTTTTTTTCAGCTCTCCGAGAAGCCTGCCAAAATAAAACGATATGATACAAATTAGCAAAGTGTCGATAATGATGCATACACAAATGATAAAGATTATATACCTTTCTATTGGATACATCCAGCGATAGTTGACGGGACCAGCAAGCAATGCCTCTTCTGGCAAGTGAACCATCACGTGCATCATACTTGTAAAGAAAGCTGGAGGAAATATCATCTCAAACTTGCATAGGACTTGGACAATGTCATGGCGCAACTGAAACATGTCTGTCCTTCGCAATGTTTTTGCCGTCAGTTGGGAAAAAAATCTGGATAACAACATGATTGGCTTCACCACATCTTCCGGCAATAGGTGTCGAATACCCACAGGAAGTAGGCGTTGCATAAACACATGGCAGTCATGACTCTTAAGTCCAGTAAATTTACCCCCATCGACATTCACGCAACGTGCGATATTAGAAACATACCCATCGGGAAATTTGACAGACGATACAAACTTTAGAAACTCTTTTTTGTCATTCGGTTTCATAGAAAAGAATGCAAGATCCCTTCTAGCTTTATCACTGTCCCTATTCATCCATAAACCCCTTCGTATGCCCATTCTTTCCAAATCAAGGCGAGCTTTGATCGTGTCCTTCGTCTTCCCCTCGATATCTAGAATCGTGCCCACCAATGTGTCGAATACATTTTTCTCAACATGCATCACATCTAGATTGTGCCTCAATTTCAGTTTCGACCAATATGGGAGCTCAAAAAAAATAGGCTTGTGCGTCCAGTTCAAATGTGTAGAAGGTCTGGTCCGACTAACTGTTTTTCCGAACGGAGCAAAATCCAAACGGTTCAGCTGTTCCAAGATCTCATCACCGGACCATTCTCTAGGTCTGAGGCGACGCTCTGTGTTCCCGTCGAACTCTTTATCTTTTTTCCCGCCATTCGTGGTCCCATGGCAACCATCTCCGATGACCAAGGTAACAAACTTTTCCTGCGTGCCAACCAGAAGTTACATCTTCCTTGCATACAGGACATGCCATATAACCCTTTGTGCTCCACCCAGAAACCATTGCATATGCTGGGAAATCATTCACAGTCCACATAACTGCTGCCCGCAAAGTGAACATCCTCCCAGTTGATTTATCGCACGTGCGAACACCGTTTGTCCATAAATCCTTCAGCTCATCAACCAGAGGCCTTAAGTACACATCAATTGACCTGCCAGGATCCTCAGTTATCAAAACAGTCATCATCATGTATTCTTTTTTCATGCATTTCCAAGGCGGCAAATTATATGGGAATGCGAAAATCGGCCAAGTGCTGTGGTGTTGGTTTAGAACCCCATACGGATTGAATCCGTCAGTGGCAAGTCCCAATCTAACATTTCGGGGATCAGCAGCAAACTCGGGGAGCGTTCGATCGAACTCTTTCCATGCCTCCCCATCTGCAGGATGCCGCATCACATCATCGTCTACCCGTTTTTCCTTATGCCATCTCATGTTGTGGCAGTATGCGTCGACATATACAATCTCTGCAACCTAGGTTTAAGGGGCAGATAACGCATCACTTTTTGTGGTATCTTAGTCGTTCTATTCTGGGATGTCATTTTGAACCTCGACTCATTGCATATAGGGCATGTATCCAACGTTTCATGCTCTTTGTAGAATAACATGCAATTTTTTTTGCAAGCGTGGATTTTTTCATAACCCAATCCAAGACCATGCAACACCTTATGTGCATGTTTATGGTCTTTCGGCAAACAATTGTCCGTCGGAAGCATTCTCTTGAAAACCCCCAAAAAGTAATCGAAACACAAGTTCGACATACGATACTTTATTTTTTCGTGCATTAGCTCCACAATGGCAGTGAGAACGGAAAAGCTCTCGCACCCCGGGTATAACTCTTGGTTGGCATTTTTTAACAGTTTTTCATACTGTTCAAACTCCGCACTGTCTATTGGTGTAGGCACGTCATCTTCCCCTTCCTGATTGATGTTGGTCGATGCGAATGGAAAAGCATCCTGTATAATACCCATGACTTGATCATTAGGATCCACAATAGGTTCAACATTGTCCACTCTTGGGGCATTTGAAGCCGAAGCATGGTCTACTTGTTCGCCGTGAAGGTTCCAAATGCTATATGTTTCAATCATTCCATTCCTTACTAAATGAAATCCAACATTTTCAATTGTCTCAAACAACGTGTTGTTACACCTCCTACAAGGACAACGGATTCTAGTTGCACCCGGGTTGTGTCTACGTGCAAACTCAATAAAATCCTCGATTCCATCCAAGTATTCGTCTGCGCATCTATTCGGGTTCTGTATCCACCTTCTGCTCATAATTCCTGAAACCACAATCACGACACAACAATCACAACAACTTCATACGAAGTTATAATGTCACCTTATGCCTCCGGTAAGGGCCCTATCCCATTCGGGAATGCATAGTCCTGTCACGTAACCTACGGCTACATGAGATTAGATTTCGGCGTGGATTAATTTCGGCAGCATCTCGACACAGTTCTTGAAGTGGGCATAGGTATAAATACCTACGTACCACCCGAAGAACGTACCGAGATGACACCGAAATCTCCACAATCGAAACCTAATCCTGTAGCCGAAGATTATGTGACAACACTATGCATTACCAAACTGTCCAAATAATGGGACAATTCAAGAATTAATTGGACCGCAGTCATGCCTTACGCATCCATGCACGAAATCCAACTAATCTCGAACGGGAAACTACGTGTTACTAAACATAAAAATAAAAGTACGAAGTTAATTTCAATTAACTTCGTACATCACAACACATTGTGCTACGTCACGCACAATTTCACAACATTATAAACATATAACTTCACAAAAAAAGTACAAACATAACAAACAAACTTTTACAATAACATACCTTCTCAATCGTTCTCCACCAATCACTAATCACAAATATCCCTAACGAGAACAAAATTAATAGCATTAGTACGAATTTACATTAATACATTTAAACTAACGACAAAAAATACATACCCAATAAACGCACTGAATTCACAGTAGAGCAGCGGCAGGGAGAGTGAGAGAGAGGCAGAATGCAATTTTTGCATTCTGCCTCTGCAAAAAATTGCATTCTGCCTCTGCAATGGCAGATACTAATATGAAGAAGTAGGACTTTGCGCGACGAACAAGATAATTCGTCGCGCAAAACGCCGTCGCGAAAACAAACTTTTCCGTCGCGCAAAACAACATTTCCGTCGCGCAATCACGTGTCGACATCTGCTTTTTTGCGCGACAAACAAAATTATTCGTCGCACAAACTTCCGTCGCGCAAATACGATCCGGCGTCGCACAAAGTGAAACTTTCGTCGCGCAAATAATACTATTTCGTCGCGCAAGATCGCACCGCTATTAAACTTTACGCGACGACGGCACTTCCCTCGCGCAAAAAAACATAATCCACCCTGCATTTTGGCGGCAAAAATAAGTTTCCCTCGTTTTCTTACGCGACAGTAGATTTTTTCGTCGCGCTAAGTTGTCTTTTGAGACGAAAACCCTCGTCGCGCAAATTTTTTTTACCGCCATAAAAGGAGCCAATTTTCTGTCTATCTTTGCGCGACGAATAGTAGGAATTGTGGCGCAATATTGTCATGCGCGACGATCTCTGTCGTCGCGCAAGATTTTGGCGCCAACAAAATAGGCGGGGTTTTTTTTTACCACCTTTGCGCGACGAAATTTACTTACGTCGCGCATAGATTGTTTCCGCGATGAAATTATTTGTCGCGCTAGTTTTCTGTTGTATGCGCGACGGAATTTTTTTTCGTCGCAACAGTGCTTCTTGCGCGACGAAAGTTTGTTCGCCGCGCAAACTTCCGTCGCGCAAATAGTAAATCGTAGTAGTGAGTATATTTATCCAGGTTTATTTGAATACTTTGTATTGAAAAATAGTTAAATATCCTTACTTATTTTAAATGGGGGTTATTATGGTTATGAGTTGTTTCCAAGAACCTCATTTTTTGTCCACTCACATTTTCAACTTGTTTTTCGCCCCCAGGCCGTAGAAGTACGCGGATCCACCACCGGGCCATTCATAGCTTCCGCGCCACCAAGTAAGGTAGAGTTTTGTAGAAACCCCTTGAAACCCTGAAAACTTTAGAAATACTCTGATATCTAGTTGAAACTGAAAAACTGGAGTTGAGATCTGTTATTTGAGATATTCTGGCAGTTGGTGTGGATTTATTTGATTGTTTAACAGGTGGAAAATTTTGGGTTTGGTCAAAATACAGGGGAGACTCTGTCGAATTTTCGGCAGAAGTCTAAGGGAAATTTGAAAAGAATTTGAGACGAGAAGGGTAAAAAGGTCTTTTGTGCCCGACATTCGCCAGGTGTCGGACACGCATAGGATTCGACTCGGATTCCAAAGCGCAAATTGGGTCGGGTCCTGTCATATATATTATTGAAAATTTTATAAAAATACGTGTATTAGGCATGAAAAATACGTACGCACCTATATTGTACGTTTGATTAAAAAAACCGTATATTTTACCTAGTCTTTACGTGTACTGAAATCAAAAGTATTTTTTAAAAATACGTATATACATATATAACACGAATATTAAATAGAAAAATACTACTACGCCTAATAATATATAATTCCCATCTCTCATGCCTAATAATAATTCCCATCTCTCATGCATATATAGCAATTGTGGAATTATAACCTCTCTTAATTTTTACTTTGTGGAGAGAGAGAGAGAGAGAGAGAGAGAGAGAGAGAGAGAGAGAGAGCAGTTGTGGTAAGGCTAGCCATTAGCAGCCCAAAAAGTAGCATTATGGAAACAATGGAAGGGCTTTTGCCAGCTAAATGTGACTTGGCCATTGTGCGAGTCAGATCAAAAATAGAGTAGATATGAAGGAAAGACACAGCCTTTACAACTTGTGAGGTGCCCTCTTTATAGATCGAGTCAAAGACTCACAAAGGCACTCCGTGCAATATCTGATATTTTTTTCCAAGTCAATGAGTAGCTACATGCATTTTCTCTCCACTAGCTAGTGAAAAATTTCCGAGGTAAATATATAATTCCACAAAAACTACAAAAGATTTCGTACAACTAGCAGAAATTGTTGAAGGATTAGTAATCTTCCACAAAAAAAATTGGTGGAGATTTAAAGTGTTATGGTCTTCTGATCATGTCTCCTTTGTAAACTCCAGATTAAAAATGTTCAGGGTGGTCCTTGCAAATTAAATGAAAATTTTAACTTAATTTTTATATGCAAACAATTCTATCGAAATTAATTATTTATATGAGGGGATTTTCAATTAGGATATGAGCAACAAACTCAAAATTAATTATCAAGAATAGCCAATGAATCTAGCCTAGTAGAAAAGCATCTTAACTTGTAGTGGTCTCAAATTCGAATTCCTATAACATCCTTGTAGAGTGTGTGGGAAACCTTTCTCCCTCTAGTAGTTTCTCTTGTATTCAAAACATAATTTCAATTATTAATCCGAACCTCTTTGTAGGTTTTGAGTCACTCTTTCTACCTTCACTTAATACAAATCCTCACCCTTTATGTTGTAACTGCCCAGTAAAATTTTATAATATCCTATATTAGATTAACCATTATAAATCACTCATTTTAACATTTGTTAGCCCAAAAATAATGTTTGAACTCTTTTAATTATCGGAGAAATAGTCGTCTTGGGACTTTCTTGGATTTGACTGATTGATAACTTGCTTTTTGTTGGAATTTATGCGGTGTATATTTTCTTCCTCAAGGAATTTAAGTCTCAAATTTCCACATACCAACTGTGAAGCAGGATGAGATAGTACAATAAAACATACGACACTTATATTGTCCTTATTTGCATCATCAAATTTTAAAGTCATGCATATGTTAAGTTTAATTTGGCAACTTGTATAGACTAGTCCCTACAAAACTGGTTGTCTTCTACATTGGGTGGTAGTGCGCCCCTTTGGGTTCGAGGTCCATTATCCCTTCACATTTTGTTCTCTTTACAATATATTGTAAGGGAGAATTTCATTCAAGACACCCTAAAGTTTTCTCTTATTACAGTTAGAGCCCACATATTTGATTTATTCCACTAACACACTTCGGGCTCGTTCGGTTCACGAAATGAATTGTTTAGGAATGTGTTTCCCATACCTATTTTCAAGGGATCGAAAGGAAATCATTCCATGTTTGCAAATTCTGGAAAATGGTAATAACTAGGAAAGCCATTTTAATTCTGTTTCCATGTTTGGTTTGTATAATAATAGGAATTAAACTTTGCTTTACTTTTATGTTAGAGAGCAGTACATGTTTAAGTAAACTCACCATCGTGGGATCTTCCCCCTCTCTCTATTCTAGTAGATTCACCCCATCATATGAATAAACCGGGTTATCTTCCTAGGTAATTGTGGAGGGCTTTTCTTCCTAGCAGATTTCGTGCTAGGATTTTGTCTCCTTTGTGTTTTGTAAGTCTTTCTAGTTTTATTTGAAGTTGTAGTTAGTATGAACATGAGGAGTTAAACCCCATAGCTAGGGCTTAGATTGAAGCCCTAAACATGATTACTCTATTGTTTTGAAATTTGAGTTTATGAATTTCTAGATGTTGTTAATGAATTCTCATTCACTAATTGAATCTATCATTGATGTATGTTTTTCTTTGATTGATCACCTTTGAAAGCATGCATCTTGAGGTTGTTGGGATTATATGTACTCCCATGTCTTCCTAAGCAACAAATGGATGAAGTAAGAATCATCCATGTGTATTGGTTTCTTGAATGCCTAATGTAAACACAATACTATTAGGGTTCTTGTTATGTTCATATTCTTTTTGAACTTAATGAGTCTTCTATATAATTAATTTGAAGAAGTAAGCACACCTAGATTGATTATATGGAAAGCACGAGTATTGTAGCACTAGCCCCGCACTTTACTTATTTTAGAGAGAATAAATGCGTCTTGAGCCACTAAACCCAGTCTTGATTGTGCACATCATCATCAACATATTTAGAGTTCATAACTTGAGTGTCCATGGACATGAGTAGGATTATTTAGGGTGGATTCCTGATTGTCTTTTTGTTTTGTTTCATTTCATCTACTTTTCTTTACTCATTTCTAGTTTCCAATTTGTATCTTACCTTTGTGTTGTGTTCAATGTTTTGAAAGGCAAGGCGTAGGTGCTAGGCGCAGGCCTTGAAGAAGTGAGGCGTAAGCCTTTCGAACATTAATTTATTTTAATAGAAAAAATTTATAAATAATACAATACAATTAAATTGTACTACTAATTCTTATTGAACCATAACAATCTTTTAAATATATAATCAAATATAAGTACTAATTGTCATTCAGGCATAATAACCGATCCCAAAACATGAAACAACACTATTAATATTTCTAAGATACAAGTATGATGCATGTACGTCAAATTTCTACTATATCACATAAACGAATAAGATAAGTAATATATTGAAGAGAAAAAAGAAAAAAATTAACACCTAACATGCATGTATTATGGCTTCAACTTATACGAAACTTCAAATTACACTGGGAAGAATTACATATCGAAGGAGAGAATTTTTGAAATTAATGGGGATTATTGGGTAAGGGTAGAAATTAGGTTGTACTATACATATATAGGTCCATGTGTTAATATATTAATTTAGAAAGAAAAAAAAAGGGTCAGTAGAATAGAATCTGCAATTGATACATACAATACATAGCATGTATTGTTAACTTAATATATTAATTTCATTAGAAAAAAGGAAAGAAACAATATTGAACGTGCGTTTCATTTAAGTAACCTCAGTTTTTGTTTATTTTTTAAAGGAACCTAAGTTTTAAAAAGGCTGCAAGTGAAATTACGTCATTTTACAACCCTAAAAAAACAATTTCACGAGTACTCTTCTTCTTCTTCCTCGCACCGCCTCGTCCGCTTGGCCAGGCCTTGCAGTTCCTCGTCATGCCTTTCCACGCCTCACCGCGCTAAACGTGCAGCTTGAGAAACAATCGATCGCCTTAGGCGATCTCCTTCAGCCTCACTCCGACGCGCGCCGACAAGCTTGAATGCATGCTTTTGAAAACACTGGTTGTGTTAAATAAGTGTCTTTACGTACTCAAACTAGAACTTCGTGTAAGCTAACAGTTCCTTGTGGATTCGACCTCGTACTTACAAATCTATATCCCAATAGATTCATACACTTGCGGTATTTATAATTAGATGATTAGCACATTAATTTGTGTCAATTATTAATACAATAATGGAGAATGAGAAGAAGAAGACAATATGGCGATAGGTCTTGATGTTTGCACGAAACCAAGGTGACCAGTCTGAAATTGGGTAGGTGGGAAGTGGGAAGGTTGAGTTTGCCTGAGTCGATGGAGAAAAGGAGATGGTTTTTGATGAAGTTTCAAAGGGGTTGAGGATGAAAGCACAAAAGCCTTTCCATGACTTCTCTCTCCTTTCTCTCTCTTGCCTTAGTTCTGTTATTATTATTTATTTTACGTTTATAATTTTTTTTAATTTCTAATTAGTTTTTTTTAATGTTTTATTTATATTTTAAGCAATTTAAGTTTAAGAAGGTGGGTCCTTTAGTAATTAACGAAAATTTTAACATTAAGGCTAACGTCAGAACCAGATTGTAAAAAATTGAAAAGTTTAGGGTAAATAATCGTTAAAACTGAGAGTATGGGAATAAACATGCCTTAAAGATAAGAGTTCTTGGCACTAAATTGAAATTAACCCTATATTATATCATATAAGTTGTAAAATTCATGTCACATTCGAAAATTGATCTTTACAACTCTTGACCAATTGTTCCTTTTGTTTTTCCCCCCTTTCTATATTATTAAGGATTATTGAAGTGAAATTTTGCCGACGTACGAGACTGTCAATGGAATCCTCAATTCCTAATATTAAGTAAACAATAAACATTATTTGAACTCTGCAAATCAATTCAATGTCCTCTATAACACGTTTCTTGAAGTCTTGTTTTGATATGGGAATACTAATAAGCCTAACAAATCCAAAAAATTTAAATATTATATACAAATGTTCACCATGCGTGCATTTGCTCCTAGCTAGGAGAAGAATAAACGCTTAGCCTTACCTAATAAAGATAAAGTAATTATATATTAAAGATAAAAGTTAAGAAGGGTTTACAAACCTTACAGACTGTGATTTGTTTGTAAAGAAAAATAATTCCTTACATGTAAAGGATCAAGTATTTTTTTCTTTTAATTGAATGCAAACTAACAACTGTTCTTTTTGGTCAGTTTAGCATCCATTGAGCGTGCATGATGCATGACTTGCATTTGTCTCCTAGTCGGCATCAAGTCAAGCAGCCCATGTCCAAGTCCAATTCGACAAGTAGTTATTTCATGACTACGACACTGCTCGCACGTTTTGGTGATGCTTGCTACCTTTTCTACTAAATGATTGATCAAAAGATTTACAGCTTCTTAGAAGGGGTCTTAATTATTTGTCGGAGGATGTTTTTATGACCTTTCTTTATAAATTTTGCAAGCACTTTGTAATTTGAATGGTCAAGTGTAGTTACCTTTATACTCATGTGTTCAGATTTTCAATATGTTAATAAGTGCAGTTATCTTTATTCTCGAAATCTTGTGTTCAGATTCTCAATATACTAATATCGCCTGTAAAAAAATAAAAATCTATACATATCCCGGATGACATTTTATTGGTCATCTTGCATAAGTACAAAAGTTTTGGTACAACTTGCATAAGTATGTAACCTTCTTATTGGACTTTTCTTCCTCAAAGACAAGTGGAGCATATTCAAGTCTTTTTGGTCTTCTATCTTTGTAGGTTCCAAGACATTCAAGTAATCCTTAATAAGTCTCAATTTTCCACATACCAGAGTCATGAAATTAAAAGTCCGATTGGGACCCAATATGTGTCTAGGAACTCGTATCGACGAGCTCTACGCATTAGTGCAACTCAATTTCACAAAATCCTTCCAGATTAAAAAGTGACCAAAATGACCCTACCTCCCAAGGGCAAAATTGTAAATTCCACAAATTAATTAAATAATAATTAACTTTGGTCGAGATATTACACAGGCAGTAGTACTTGAGATTCGATAAGTTTATGAAAGATCAAGACTATACAAGGAGTCATTATGCTCATGTAGTTGGAATTGTTACTAGATTGCACTACTACAAAAAAGCAAAAAGACGACGGTAAATCACCGTCGTGTATTCGGTTTTTCAATGGTCGTGGAATCCACCGTCATTTTTCCCTCATAAACCACGACGCTAAATCACCGTCGTTGTTAAAATATACAACGTCATCAACAAATACAAAACGACGTCTTTGTACTGCAAAAAGATCTAAAAAAGCAGTCGAGGATGAGAATAGACGACCAACTCTCTAAAAAAACCGTCGTTAAAAAGGAAAAATATGACACATATTAACAGAACAAGGCCGCAAGATAGACATACAACGACGAAAATTAAAATAAGACGCCGTTAAATATCATTTTTACGACAATAAAAAATATGACGTCTTTAAATACATTAGAAGACGACGTTATTGATTCCTACTACGTCGCCTATATAAAAACAGCCGTCGTAAAATAAATTTTCCACTTCGATTTTTCTATAAAAGATGACGGGGAAATAGTTGTCAGTGTCATTATTTACGACGTATGTATTTATAGAGTAGACGTTGAACAACGAAACAACGTCGGTTACAAATATATGAGAGTCGTATTACAAAATTTATACGTCCTATTTTCAGAAACAAACAACGACGATAAATATTAGACGTTGTTAAATAAAACAACGTCGAAAACAAATAAAAACAGACGTGTTTAGTCTGCTAAATTTTAAAAAATAGTCGAGGATGAGAATAGACGACCAACTCAAACAAATCACCGTCGTTAAAAAAGAAAAATATGACACATATTAAAAGAACAAGGCCGCAAGATAGACATACAACGACGACAACTAAAACACTACGCCGTTAAATATAATTTTCACGACAAGAAAAAATATGACGTCTTTAAATACATGAGAAGACGACGTTATTGAAATCTACTACGGCTCTTATTTACAAACAACCGTCGTGAAATAAATTTTCCACTTCGATTTTTCTAAAAAAGATGACGTGGAAATAGTTGTCAGTGTCATTATTTACGACGTATGTATTTATATAGTTGACGCTGAAATGCGAAACAACGTCGGTGGCATTTATATAGTCGACGTTGTATTTATATGTATTCATTACTCACGACGCACTTATTAATGTAGACGACGTTGAACTTCTAAACAACGCCGGTTCCAAATAAATGAGAGCCGTATTACAGAACATATAGACGGCGTTGATTATGATGAGAGCCGTATTACAAATAACGTCGTTTAATTGATATTAGACGGCGGTTATAATGAATTACCGTCGGAATTCATTTCGTTCCTCTTCGTTTATAAAAGAACTTGCGACGTGGAAAATGTATGATGACGTCGTATTTTTTAACGTTCAGATTATTTATCTCGTTTTTTAGACGTCGGTATTATGGGATTGGAGTCATGTTATTTTGAATTACATGGCGGTTCTTAATCCTTCCCCGACGTGATATCCTGAATAATTGCTTCACAATAGCGTCGTGGTTCTTCATTGTTACGTTGTTTTAAGACGTCGGTAAATATGCTGAATAACTGGTTCACCATAACGTCGTGTTTTATTTGAACAGACGTCGTTTTTTATGCAGAATATAATGATGTAATCTGAAACCAGTATTTTTTGCACTGATTGTTTTGTGGCCAAAACCTGTATAATGAAAGTGAAGAAATCACATTACAATATATTACAAAATTAATGTCATACACTGCCAATTACATAAGCATCATTCAATCCATATATCTTCACACCCATCTCGAATATTTTGACCACCTAACTCACCCACCAGTTCATCAAATGTGTCAACATTTGGCATCCCTCTAGTAAATGGCTCACACTCAATTATCACATCACCTAAGACTTCATCACCAATAACATCATTATATTCTCTATTAGGCATTGATAACACTACCGACCAACCACGATGCATCGTGAAACGTCCAATTCTTATAGCTTTGGTCAATTCCATTAAAGTATACGTGATCCCTTATAATTCCAAACCCCAAACAACTTCAAATTAACACATTTAACATATGGACAACGGATATGTGTTGTAGTTAGAAGATTTTCTACAGCAAAGTTCAAAAATGCTTCCACCCCAAACTCATATGCCTTTGATCTTCTATCCGAGCGCATCCATGACTTATCCATCTCCGACACTATAACCTATTATCTATAATAAAGTGAAAATACAGGCAATGACCATCACTATAGCAGATTATACAAAGATCTAATAGCAAGTAATACACAACAGAGACGACGGGTTTTAAACAAAAACAGACGTATTTGGCATATATAGATGACGGATTTTCAACAGACGTCGTCTATTATAAGTAATACAAACGACGGTTTATGAAAAACCGTCGTGTATAAGTAATACAACGACGGTAGTTTAAAAAAACCGTCGTGTAATCGTCGTCGTATGCCTAAAACTTCGTCGTGTCTCAGTTTATTTTCAAGAACCCAAAACCCATTAAGAACACAACATATATATGAAACCAAGAAAGAAACCAACATATACATGAAACCAAGCATGAAAACAATAAATCCATTCCCAATTCAACATAACATAGGGTGATTAAAAGATCCGGCAAAATTAAATCCATTCCCAATTCAACATAACAGATAATGTAATCCATGAACCCATTAAACAGAAAATCCATGAACCCATACCTATAAGCACATTATTAACAGATCGCAAAGCATATACCTAAAAACCTTTAACAAAACAACCTAATATCATTCAATGAATTTACAAGGGGAAGATAGGGTTTGTACTTACAGGTTGGACGAGCTCACAGATTCGACGGAGCCTAGAGAGTGCAACTTTTAATTAGAGCAGAAGTGAGAGAGCGAAATGTTATGTTGCGCGAAATCTGAAAATTTTAGGGTTCAGGGTTAGAAGTATAAGAATAAGAGCCAAATCTAAAAAATTTAGGTCGCGCGAAAATTTTTAGAGAGCGCGCTCTTTAAAACGTCAAAAGAAAAACCATGGCGAAAGTTCTACAAGAACCGACGTAAATGTAATATTCCACGACGAAAACACTGAACGTAACGCCGTTTATTTTGACGCTTCATTTTTCGGATTAATTTTAAATTTATTTTGAATATTTTTATATAAAGACGACTGAAAAACCACGTCGGGGTTAAGAAATTAAAAACGTTGTAAATTATAATAGACGACTTACATATTAAAATGACGTCGTTTAAAGTAGAAACCATGTCGAATATTTTACTGCACGACGTAACATATGTATTCCACGACTCAACCACCGTCGTTAAAAATTAATACCCTAAACCCTTAAAACTAAATTATACAATTTAAAAAATTAAGTTTATAAAAGGGTTTATGGTTTTACAGCCTAATATATACCCTAGACTACCCAAAAATTATACTTTAAAAATAAACCCCGATAAATAACAACCCTAATCTCTAAACCCTAGACTCTAAACCCTAAACCATAAAACTAGAAGTGATTTTATGACTCATCAAAAGAATTTTGTTTTGGATGGTCATTTTAAATTTTTGTTATTCAAAATGAATTTTTTCAAGGTTTAGGGGAAGAAAATATATCAATGACTTCATAGGAGTTGACTTTGCATTTTTCTGATTTATTTTAAATCTATTTTGAATATTTTGATATAAAAATAATAAAATATTCTTATCACAATAACAAACCACGTCGGGGTTAAGAAATTGAAGACGTTGTAAATTATAATAGACGACTTACATATTAAAATGACGTCGCTTAAAGTAGAAACCATGTCGGATATTTTACTGCACGACGTAACATATGTATTCCACGACTCAACCACCGCCGTTAAAAATTAATACCCTAAACCCTTAAAACTAAATTATATAATTTTAAATTTTAAGTTTATAAAAGGGTTTATGGTTTTACAGCCTAATATATACCCTATACTACCCAAAAATTATACTTTAAAAATAACCCCCAATAAATAACAACCATAATCTCTAAACCCTAGACTCTAAACCCTAAACCATAAAACTAGAAGTGATTTTATGACTCATCAAAACAATTTTGTTTTGATGGTCATTTTAAATTTTTGTTATTCAAAATGAATTTTTTCAAGGTTTATGGGGAAGAAAATATATCAATGACTTCATAGGAGTTGACTTTTCATTTTTCTGATTTATTTTTAATTTATTTTGAAGATTTTGATATAAAAATAATAAAATATTCTTATCACAACAACAAACCACGTCGGTGTTAATAAATTGTAGACGTTGTAAATTGTAATAGACGACTAAGTTGTTAAAATGACGCCGTTTAAATGAGAAACCATGGCGGCTATTTAACTATCCGACGTAAAATATATATTCCACGACTTAACTGCTGTCGTTACAAAGTACTACCCTGAACCCTTAAGAAATTGAAGATGTTGTAAACCATAAACGACTCAATTGTTCAAAGAACGTCGTCTAAATATCCTTTTACGTCGGATTTGTTTAAAACGAAACAACAAAAAAAGACGGTTTTTGACTTTATTAGGTCGTTGGAAAAGTATTACACGCCGGTTACGCAATTTGTATGTTTGTTTTTTTTTTAATTTAAGAAAACCTCAACAAATTTTTACATTATATATTATAGACAAAATTTGTACATTATACATAAATATCAAGTATTCAATAATTCCATGTGATGGCAAACAAACTCTGCCCATTCATTCCGGACTTCATCAATTGCTTCTTGGGGGTATGGCGCTTCCTGTTTTCCCTTGGCATACTGCATAAACAATGACTATTAGGGTTTATAAATAAAAAGAAATTCAATCACAGACGACGATTTTTTTCATAACCGACGTAGTATATCTATTCAACGACGGTAATTTTACATGACCGTCGTTGATAATACAAAAAACGACGAAAAATGTATGAAGGTAATTTCTTCTTACCTTCTTCTCAAACGCCAAGGAAGGATCCATGATGATGTCCCTCATGAAGCGCATCACATAATACCCGCATTCGACACTGCTGGGTTGCTTTGGTGTGCCTGACAAAGTTTTCCAAATTACTGCTTTACGGCCTGGTCTGGCTATGTGAGAATTATATATTTTTATAGCACTGTTCACGATGTTTTTGGCCTCTTCATCGACCACACGATTTCCGGGCAGAGGATCCAGAAAATAGACGGTTTCCCTCTTTGCTCTCACAATCAACAAGATCCAATGACGGCTGCACAAAATTAATATAAAAACGACGGTTATTTACAAAACCGACGTATTATAATATTTCACACGACGAAATAAAGTAGCAATCGACGACATTATATATTTATCACGACGATAAATAACTAACGACGTGGTTAGTAGTTTCAAACGACTCAATAAAATAAAACACCGACGTGGTTAGTTTATACGCTGTCATTTATTGAAAATCATAAAAACAAAATCCTGTTAAGGAGACTAACCCTTGATTGTAAGGCATCATGAAAATCTGTTCACCATCAGTCTTCTGAAGTCGAGCTGCTACCAATCGTGATCTGTCAGCTATTGTCCCAGAGTTGGCACTAACTGTAGCATGGTCGATAAAGCCAACCATGCTGCACATATTTGCTTGTTTCAAAACATCATGTAAGTACCTAAATATATAAAATAATATAAACAAGTCAGCACAAAAAAAAACACGACGGTTATGTATAACAAAACGACGTATTATAAAATTTCACACGACGTACTGAAATAGACAAGGACGTTATAATATATTTATCACGACGGTACATACTAACGACGTGGTTAGTTAGTTAAGAAGACGCAATAAATAAACCAACGACGTGGTTAGTTAGTTAAGAAGACGCAATAAATAAACCAACGACGTATTATTTTAGAATGACAAACCTCATATATACAGCAAACACAGTAGCTCCTATTTCTTCCATGCCTGCAAATTGTGTAATATCTTCAGGCAGGACGAAGGTATCGCGTTCTAGACCAAACACCTCCTTATCAATTGTAAAGTGCAGGGTCTTATCCTGAGGCACGAGTGTCGTTTCCACATAACGACAAAGGGTTTTTAAAGAAGATGGCGCCTCCATATTTGAATAATCACCAACTTCAATAACCTGTTTAAAGAAATAAAAAAAAATGACGGGTAATTCAATAAAAACGACGGTTTAAGGAATAAAACGTCGTTTGAAAAGAATTTAAACGACGGTGAAAAAACCGTCGTGGTGAATAATTTATTACGTCTTAGAAAAAAATTCCGCCGTCTAAGTTGTAAACAAACGACGGTTTAAAGAAAAATATCGACGCCTGAAATTTTGAAAAACAAATAAAAAAGGCAAAGTTATGTGAACATACCTTGTCGTCATGCTTTTCTTCATCTTCTTTCTCCTTTTCATCTTGTTTTTCTTCTTCCTTCTCTTCATCTTTTTTTTCTTCTTCCTTCTCTTCATCTTCCCGATGTTTCCCATTTTTGGCAGTATCATCCTCAAAATGTAGGGATCTCACATCACCTCCAGAGCAGCTTGCTTTGTCAGACATTTGATTTTTGGGACTTTGGCTAATTCTTGGTTTAAGCATGCTTGGATCAAAATTGGGAATTAATTGGGAAAGCTGACTCAGGAAATGCTCCCTCTCAGCCTCTCCCAATTGTTTGGTTCTAGCCTCCATCCTTAAAGCCTCTTCCCTTGCCTTAGCTTCCATCTTTTTATTCTCTTCTTGAAGGAGAACTCTTAAACTGTCATTTAAACGGTCGTCAAAGCTCATCCTCTGTGGTTTGGGTAAATTGAAATATTGCCTTGGGGAAATCCCAGCACCTACTCCTCTCACTCTGCCTGGATGCTCGGGGCCCAAAGCCATGGTTAGCACATCATTGCTGCCATATACACTGACTTTGCCTTCCGAGACTTGTTTTTGCAATTCATCCTAAAACAAAGATATATAAAAAAAGTAAGAACAAAAAACACACGACGGTTATTTATATACAAACGACGTATTATATAATTTCACACGACGCAATAACATATAAAACGACGTTATTATAATTTATCACGACGGTAGTTATACCGACGTGGTTAGTTTTTTAAAACGACGAAATGAATAAACCACCGATGTCTTATGCTTTATTTACAGATAACAGAGGGATGATTCAATATTCACACCTTTAACGACCTTGTTTAAAACATTTCGACGTAGTAATTTAATACAAACGACGCGAAAATGAACCACCGACATCTTATGCTATAATTACAGAAAACAGAGTAGTGATTCCTATTTAGACCTTTAACGACGTTTTTAAAAAAGTTTCGACGTGGTAATATCATTCACACGACGAGAAATATAACATAAGACGTAATAAGAATTATTCACAGTTTAATAAAAATTTAAAACAGAGTGAGTAGGCTTACAATTAATTTTGCTTTCTCTGCCACCTTTTGATCCGGGATGTTACCATGTTTGTCCTGTCTAGCTCTCTTCCATAAGGTAGATCGATCAATTTCTACCCCAGGCATGGTTTCCTCCAATTGATCCTCCAAACCAACATATCCTTTTCGAGACAATCGATGATTGTACTCAAGTTTCTCCCTAATCTGTGCATGTTGAGAATGCACAGACTCAACATCTTTGGATAACCTTGAAGCTACAAAGGCATCCCATTGTGCTTTCTCTATGAATTTATATGTTTCAGGGGGCTGGCTTAATTTCTCCCTGTCATTGGTGTATGGAAGGATATAATGCCTCGTTAGTGTAGACTTGAAATCCTTCCATTTCTTGGCAGCATAAGCTAACACAGAGTTCTTGCCCCTTGACCTACCACAAAAGCAATGTCAACTGCTTCCCAAATCTGCTCCTTTATATCCTTGGGGATTTGAGCCCATTTCATGTCCACAAGTGGAACTCTGGAGCGTGCAAACACACCAATGTAGGACTGCATCTCACTATGTGCTTGGCCAATTCCTTTCCCCCTTTTATTGTACTCAACAATTGGCCTGAGTTTCTGAAGTTTTCTCTTCACAACACGAGGCATTGTGCTCATACCTCCACCAGACTTTGAATCATCAGAGATTGTTGTCGTGCTGGTTGGTTCTGTCTCAGCAGATGATGAAGCAAACTTCATCTTCTTCGAAGACTTCATCTTCTTCGAAGACTTCTCTTGAGGAGTTACCATTCCAAGCTCCTTACCTCCATTTTTCTTGGAGCCAGAGTCCTTACTTTGGTGTTGAGAAACCATTTTTACAGACAAAACTGCAAGTGAAAATATTTCAGAAAAAGATTAAGAACACAAACGACGGTTATTAATAAAATACGACGTATGATATGATTTTAAACGACGCAATGAAATAATCTCAGACGTAATAAATGTTTAAAACCAAGGTAATTAAACAACGACGAAATAATATAAAATAAGACGTAATAATAACTTATTACGCCGATATTTACCGGACGACGTGATAATTAACTATACACGACGAAATATTTATACAACGTCGTGGTATTGATGTTCACACGACGTCAATAGTAATATACCGTCGTCTATATAAGGATCCAAAACCCTTCTTTCTTTCTCTGTGAATGTTTGATTGCAGATTTGATTTTTCTGAACCATGGTTTTTGTTTTCTAATTTGATAAAATACAAGGCCAAGAAAGAAAGTTTTGGAATCTTATATAGACGACGGTATTTTAATATGACGTCGTGGTATTAACATTCACACGACGTAAAACAATAAGATACTGTCGTCTATATTAGATACCAACCCTACTTTCTTTTTCTTTATATTTTATCAAATTAGGGAAAAACAAAAACCATTGTTCAGAGAAATCAAACCTGCAATTAAACAAGCAAATAAAAAAATGACTATAATTTTAAAAACAACTTTGTCAATTTTCAGACGACGCTAGAACGACTGACGAACCGTCGTGGTCTACATATTTAACCACGTAAATAAGAAGCTACCGTCGCCTTATTTAGTTGAGGTAGTTGTCTTCAAAGTTGGAAACTTTCCCTCTTTGTCTGTATATTTTATCAAACTTGGAAAGAAGTAAAATGATTTTGGCCAAAAAAAAGGGAAAAAGATTTTTCAAACAAAAAACTAATGAGCATGCAAAACAGCAACCAAAATAGTGAAAATGAAAGCTTACCTTTTGCGTGCAATGAAAGCAAGAGGAAGACGATGTTTAAGTTCAGAGACGAAGAAGAAGACGAGAGGAAGACGATGAGATACTCTGACAGTGCTCTGACAAGGAAAAAAGACGAAAAGTTTTCGCTGGGAGATTGAAATTTTTAATCGGGTTTGGAAACAGTGCATGTGTAAGTCAGGTAGACGAAAAGTTGCTTACATATAAAACCATTTCAAAAAAATAAAATGGCGGTTACATATAACTACGTCGTTTTTAGCTAACACGACGCAATATTTGTTTTGCGACGTGGAATCTTTTCATTTAACGTCGTTAGGTTTAATATAACCGACGTGGATTTGAATTTTTAAATTATGAATAGAATTTTTTTTCCCGTGACCATTCAGTTTATTTTTCAATTACAGTGCGTTATAAATAGAGTTTTTTTTCCGGAGGAAATTTAAAATGAAGGAAATTAATGTTCTGGAATATGTAAAGTTTCTTTTTTTGATGACAGATTTAAATAAAATAAGAATATAAAAACAACGACTGTTTTTGTATTACTGTCGTCGTTTTTCGTCGTCTTAAGTAAGACTAAGACGACGTAATATATTTGTTGAGCGACGCTGATTTGTTTTTTAAACGTCGTTAGGTATAATATAACCGTCGTTGAAAATTGTCTCCCTGATTGCAAATTTGCAACGACGTTAGGTATAATATTTGTAGATACACAAAAGCACACACATCATCAACTTCCAAAAAATTGTCTCTCTGATTGAAAATCTGTGTCATCTGTTAAGATTATGATGTGGAACAGAGTTCCATCTGGTAAGATTTCGGAACCCTTGGGATCTCAGAAAAATCTGATTATGTCGGCGGTTTTCTATATAAACCGTCGTGGTTATTTCAATTTTTGTCATTAAGTAGATCTACCGACGTAGGATAAGAAAATCAAAGAAAAAAATTGTTAACAAAAATTCTTATTAAGACGACGGTTTAAATTAAAGGTACGACGTATAAAATGAATAAATACGACGTTAAATTTTATAGTACGATTTAAAGATAACGTTGTAGAACTATACGAGAATGACGTCGATATATTTATATTTTCCGTCGTTGTAAATTAATTTAATACGGCGGCTTTTATTGAAATCGTCGTCTTTACTTTCTACGTCGGTCGATTCATAACTTCTGCCGTTCTTTGTTGGCTTTGATTTTACTCTGCGGAAATCTGTTTCAAATAGACATCGGTTGTTTAATTAGGTACGTCGTTGTTTTTGAACAGCCATTTGAATCTCCATTTTTTAGTTGTCTAAGGTGGTATTACACGACGGTGTTTTTAGAACCGTCGTCTTTTTAAAAACCATGACGGTTTTCACTTAGACCGTCGTTGTTTTCTGGTTGTCTTTTTCACTTTTTGTAGTAGTGTTGATACACAATCCTAGAAAGGTGCACTGGGAGGCTGCTAAATGGATACTGAGATCTCATCATGGAACAAGGGAGATAGGAATTTATTTTGAGAAGAATTATGAAGGAGTTGAAAAGTCCTCCATTGGATATGTGGACTCTGATTTTGCAAAAGAAGGTCCACGACAAGGTATATGTTTACTATAGAAAAAGGTCATATGTGTTGGAGATCAATATTACAACCAACTATGCATTATCAACCACAGAGGCTGAATATATGGCAATGGCTGAGGCCATTAAGGAAGCAATCTGGACGTTAGGGTTGATAGAAGATTTGGTTGTTAATCAACAAGTTTGATGTGTATTGTGATAGTCAGTATGCCATTTGCTTGGCAAAGTATCAGGTACATCATGCGAGGACCAAACATATAGATGTGAGATATCACTTTATTCAAGAAGTGATAGCTGAAGATGACATTCGTATCAAGAAAATTGCCACGGTAGATAATCCCGTTGATATGTTAACTAAGGTGGTAGGTGTATCAAAGTTCAAGCACTGCTTGAATTTAGTGCATGTGAAGCAAGTTTGATCTTGCAATATGATGGAGCAACGGATGCTACTATGTGTAATGTCTCAGTATGGATTTCATGCAAGGTGGAGTTTGTTGGAATTGGCATAAAATCAATATGCGCCTAAACTAAAATAGATATCAATGTAGGAAAAGAAAAGTTGTAGGTTTTTGGGTTAGCTTGGACGCAAGCTAACATTGGGTTAATTCCTAGTTTGATTAGGATACAGTTTTAGTCTAAGATTTGGTTTTCTATGTATAATAGGATTTGATTGTAACCTGTGTCATCTATATATTAGTATAAAAGATGACGTTAGGAGGAGTGTATATATAAGTTTGAGAGGCATCTGTTTGTGTACTTGAGAGCCGTTGGGTTTGTGAATTTTCTTGTATTTCTTTGGTAATTAATAAGAAGTTTCCGTTGGTTAGGGAGGTACTCCAATATTGGAGGACTTTAATTGTTTGTGTTCCTTATTCTTTGTTTATCGTTTGAGTTCTTGTTTAGGCTTAAAAGTATAACAAGTTTTACATTTCGGTAGGAGATACTCTTATACATTTTACGAAATGGATTAATAGTTACTTTTTATTGTTTAAATGATGGGAGAATGATACGTTTTTGTATAATTGAGTGAAACGATGTTAATACAATGTCATCATGTCCCCGGTGGAAGTCGGCATATATGCAATGTACCAAACTTTGAGTCCCATTTTTCCACATACAGTTGTCAAGGATGAGCACAAATACCATCTCATCGCATGCCATTATTATATTTATATTGTCTTTATTAACATCACGAAATTTGGAAGTCAATCGTAATAGCAATACGGATCGCAGCCTCTATAGACTGGTCTGGCCCTACTCACCCACTATCTAGGCTTCAATTGTCTTATATATATATCCACCACAAGTTCATTAACTATATTTGAAGTGTATGAAAGTGGATTTGAGATGTAAGGGTTTTAGCTCAAGTTGTTAAGAGTATTTATTCTGTCTTCGAGGTCTCTTAAATTAATTCGATTAATTGTCCGTCCCATTATTGCCTGTATAAAAGGAAAATTGGATTTGAGGCCATTGAAAGACTATTGGGTTTAGCCATGATTAAACAAGGCAACCCTCATGAAATATAATGCAAATTAAGCACAAAAATGCATTAGAGAATGATGGAAAAGATTAATTAGCAAACACTTGACCAAGGGATTGACTATTCTTAGTCGTTGCAGGCCACTCTCTGATGCCTATAAATTAAAGAGCAAGAGGCAACATGGAGAGGCACACTTGCAATACTTCTTAGAATATCTATCTTTTCCTTATTATCATGGCTAAATCCAATTCGTCAGTCGGTAGAGGCCCTTCAATGATTTCGATAGTATTTCTCCTTGGGCTGCTGATGGCTAGCTTTGAAACAACAGGTATGTATCTCTCACAAGATTCGTCCCTATTTTGGCTTGGAAGGCTACATAGTTTTTATAATTCTTAACCTGCTTTGAGTACCTATAAGAGCTCGTATTTGACAATTTTTTTTTTTTTTTTTTTTATAACTATAGATCCTGCTTAAAGTTAATTTCTTTCCCACATTTGAGAATATTTCCTCTTTTTTCTTGTCTCTAATTATTCTTAGGACTGTAAATCGTTGTTAAGGTTTTTAAATTTGAATGTTTATAAGATCTGTGGGAACTGTTGCCTGATACTTTTCTTTTACACAATTACTTGATTTTTCCAACGAACTTCTCTGTTGCTTCCATGTCTGGGTCAGGGTGGATGGAAACAATGTGCCAAACAGAATTTAATAGCTTCTACTTAAACTTCATTTTCATGTGCAAGGTTATTGATAAGCGGGGGAAGGGAAGAATGCTGTTGGGTTTTACTTTTTTTCAATTGAAAAATTATTTATTATTTATTTTGTCCACGTGTGTACGAAATTACAAAAACACCCATGTCACGTAGTCAAAATTAACAAATTTTTAGACGGAGTTTATGTTGGGGGACAAACTAGGCCACCAAAATACGGTCAAGCGGAGTAAGTGAGCTACTTTGAATTTCAGAGAGTAATGTGAGATTTGACCGTAGTTTCAAGGGACATTGGTGTAAATAGGCCTTTTCATGATCATTTTAGCGACAAATTATATTGTATAAATCTAGTGAACTTTTCACCAGGATCATAAAACCTCATTATAATTTCTTCAATATTGCAGAAGCCCAGATTGGTGTATGTTATGGAATGCTTGGAGATCGTTTACCACCCCCATCAGAAGTTATTGCTCTGTACAAGCAAAATAACATCGGAAGAATGCGACTGTACGATCCAAACCAAGCTGCTCTAGCAGCCCTTAGAGGCTCTAATATTGAGCTCATGTTAGGCGTTCCAAATGACAACCTTCAAAGCCTAGCCTCAAGCCAGGCCAATGCAAATACTTGGGTCCAAAACAATGTGAGAAACTATGGCAATGTAAGATTCAAATACATTGCGGTAGGAAATGAAGTCAAGCCTTCAGACTCCTATGCACAATTTCTTGTCCCGGCCATGCAAAACATTCAGAAAGCAATTTCTAGTGCTGGTTTGGGAATTAAAGTCTCCACTGCCGTAGACACTGGAGTGCTTGGAAATTCCTTTCCTCCATCGAAGGGAGAGTTCAAGTCCGAATATGGAGCACTTTTGAGCCCCATCATCCGCTTCCTAGTGAACAACAGATCGCCGTTGCTGGTTAATTTGTACCCGTATTTCAGCTACAGCAGCAACACTCGCGACATTCGTCTAGATTATGCTCTTTTCACAGCTCCATCAGTTGTGGTACAAGATGGCCAACGTGGCTATCGTAATCTTTTCGATGCCATTTTGGACGCTGTTTATGCAGCTCTTGAGAAGGCGGGCGGAGGGTCTTTGGAAATTGTCATATCCGAAAGTGGTTGGCCATCAGCTGGTGGAACGGCAACAACAATTGATAATGCAAGGACTTTTAATGCAAATCTGATTCAACATGTGAAGGGAGGGACTCCAAGGAAGCCTGGAAGGGCCATAGAAACCTACATCTTTGCCATGTTTGATGAGAACAGAAAGAATCCTGAGTTGGAGAAACATTGGGGGCTGTTTTCACCAAGCAAACAGCCGAAATACCCAATCAATTTCAACTGAGTAGCTAGGCAAGTGTAGTTGTGGTTAGGAATCTAACCACCAATATAACTAAAATAAATAGGCTGTCATGTATCACATCACATGTACCCAAATAATGCTCACATAGAGCAAATAATCTTATAAAAATACCGTAACTTATTGTCATTTCTTGGCAATATTGATGCATTACAAATTTCATTATAATTTCATTATGTTAAGAGCCTGTTAAAGATAAATTGTGTTAAAGATAAATTGCAGATATGGGCTTAGTCAAATTAGCTTAGGGAAAGGGCTCCCCACTTTGCCCGGAGTTCAAATCATTCTTCCCATAATTTAGAATAAATTAATGTAGAATATTACTGGTATAAAAAAAGACATTACTTAGGTTGAGATATAGATGTCAGTGGGTTATTTCATAAAGGAATATGCTTAATACTTCCCCTACTTTTCTCCCATCTTTTTTGTCTAACCTATACTACACCTGATAAGGACTACTCCATTAACTCCCATTCAATTTTCTGTACCAGCACTGCTTTCGTAATTATATTGCCCCATGTTGTATAGTTGACTTGTCCTTATTCGGTTTACTTGGACTTTCTTATTTACAATTACGAAATAAGAGATTTACATTAACACCTTGAGGTTTTAGGTCTTTTTACAAAATTCCTTGAGGTTTCAAAAATTACATGAACTTACCCTGAGGTTTTAAATTATTTTCATAAAACCCTTTTTCTTGTTTGTCCAAAAATTGATAATTTCATTAAAAAAAAATTAACCTCAATGAATGCATGCAATAAATCTCAAAAACTAACTTAGCTTTGTCGTTTGGCGAAATATTTATATGTATAAAATTATCAATATTTGAACGAAAAATACGAAAATGGATTTATGTGGTTTTCTTGTCTCATAAGATACGTGAGAGCGATGTTTGACCCTCCTTTGCCACCTCATATCTCTCAACATCTTCTCGTCCTGTCATGTATTTTTTGTTTGTCTCTTAAGAAACTTTGGGTTAAAAGAATAAAACCACATTTAATTTAAGTTTATTAAATGAAAAGAAGAAAAGGACAAGGAGAACCAGAAAACAAAACTACCCGAAGTCAGGCTTGGTCTCATGGTGAAAGTTCAACTAAGACGATAGTTTTGACACAAAACAAATCTTTGTTACAGAAATCCCACTCGAAACGCAGGAGCCTCATCCCACCAACCAAACCAAGAAACAGCCCTGCCATGATTAGCCAAGGCCCTCATTATAGTCTCACAAACGAAAATGCATCAGCAAAAGACGGAATAAACAGACATTTCTTGTTGCAACAACATAGACAGTTGAAATTGGACCCTCCTGTAAAGAGATCTTGAGCAGGTGCAAATCTCTTTCTCATCTCTATAAAAGCAAGAGGCAGCCTTGAGAGACGTACACTTAGAATATTTCTAAGAAAATTGTATGTTTCTGACCATGACTAAATCGAATTCGTCATCAGTTGGCAGACTCCTTTCTCTGATTTCCATAGTACTTCTACTTGGGCAGCTGGTGGTGGCTAGCTTGGCAACAAAACAACAAACAGGTATGCATATATAATTGGCACCTCTGTCAATCTAACTGCCAATTTAGATTTTGTTTTTCTAGCGTATCATTCATCTAACTTGTGATTAACGAAAGCCAATTTACAGCAAATAGCGACATTTTTGTGTGTGTCTATTTTAAAGATAAGGACCAAACTGTTCCATGCAACAAACCACGCATTTCTAATCAATCTCACATGTAAGCAATCTTAATTCCTTTTTCAATGTAGGTGCTCCAATTGGTGTATGTAATGGAATGGTTGGCGATGACCTACCACCCCAAGCAGAAGTTGTTGCCCTCTACAAGACAAATAACATCCCAAGAATGCGACTTTATGATCCAAACCCAGCCGCTCTAGAAGCCCTTCGAGGCTCCAATATCAAGCTCTTGCTAGGCGTACCAAATGAAAACCTTCAATACATTGCCTTAAGCCAAGCCAACGCAAATGCATGGGTCCAAAACAATGTGAGAAACTATGCCAATGTGAAATTCAAGTACATTGCGGTAGGAAATGAAGTCAAGCCTTCAGACTCCTTTGCACAGTTTCTCGTCCCAGCCATGCGAAATATTCAAGAGGCAATTTCTCTTGCTGGTCTTGCAAAGAAAATTAAAGTTTCGACAGCCATCGACACCGGAGTACTTGGAGAGACCTTTCCTCCTTCGATAGGCTCATTCAAGTCTGAATATAACGCCCTTTTATATCCCATCATCCGCTTCCTAGTGAGCCACCAATCGCCATTGCTTGTTAACTTGTACCCTTATTTTGCTTACAGTGGCAACACTCAAGACATTCGTCTTGACTATGCTCTTTTCACAACTCCATCAGTTGTGGTACAAGATGGGAACTTTGGTTATCGTAATCTTTTCGATGCCATGTTAGATGGTGTTTATGCTGCTCTTGAGAAGGCTGGTGGAGGGTCTTTGAAAGTTGTTATATCAGAGACTGGTTGGCCATCAGCTGCTGGAACAGCCACAACAATTGATAATGCAAGGACTTTTATATCAAATTTGATTCAACATGTGAAGGAAGGGACTCCAAGGAGGCCAGGAAGGCCCATAGAAACTTACATCTTTGCCATGTTTGATGAGAATAGAAAGACCCCAGAGCTTGAGAAACATTGGGGGCTCTTCTCCCCAACAAAACAGACTAAATACCAAATCAGTTTCAATTGATTAGCAATAAAAGGGATGTTGTGGTTGCCAATAAAAGATTGCAAAGTTACCTGTAAAGTTATTTGTGTGTGTGTGTGTGGTCACGAGCACCCTTGTACCAAAAAAAAAAAGCTCATAAAGAGCAAATAGTCTTAATAAGAGATTGTACGAATTATAATTGTATATGCCTTCTTTGGTAGTTTGACGCATTACAATTTACAGTTGTCATTGTATCTTTGGGTTTAGTTGCTACTTGCATATGCAAATTCATTTTTAATTACTTCAATAGAAACGAACTAAGTCTTAATTTAGTTGTATTTTTTATTGGCATGACTTGTGAACTATTGACTTTCTTTCCTTACACACCAAGGATCCCTATTATAATTATATTTGATTTACTTTAATTCTTGATTTCCTATTGTAAATAGAAATAAGAATTTATTATTTACTTGCCCATTCAGGTTTCATTGTATTATAAATATGACCTCCTATAAGGAGAAGAATACACAAAAAATTCCCACAAACATATATTTTCTCATAGTTCTCGTATTTTAGCATGGTATCAGAGCGGCGATCTTCGAATTGCTTACTCTAGTTTCCAACCCTGACTCATTTTCAGATCCTGATCCAGATTCCTACTAAACTTGTATCATATGCATCTTTTCACTGCACAAATTATGCCTTCCCAACTAATGACCCCGACACATGGACGTGATTGCGCATATTGTGGTGATCTAAGACACCCTCATGAGACTTATTTTAAATTGCATGGCTACCCTGACTGGTGGGCCACTCTCAAAGATCGAACAAAACACGATACAACCCGTAATGATACTGGTTATGGATTCCATACTTCGGATAAAAGTGATTCCACGAGTTGGATAATTGATTCCTGTGCAACTGATCATATAACGTTTGATCTTGATGATTTTCTGAATGCTACCCAACCTCGACGAACTTGTATTGCTAACACCAATGGAGTTATTATCATGTGACAGAGGCTGGCACTGTTGCACTCTCTTGCTCTCTCTCACTGTCTAATACTTTACTAGTTCCGTCTTTATCCAATAAAATTTTGTCAGTTAGTTAGCTTACTAAACAATTGAATTGTTGTGTACTCATTTACTCGAGTTTTTGTTTGCTTCAGGATATTCATACTAAAGAGATTCTTGGTTGTGGTACTAAGAGAGAGGGGCTATATTATGTAGATGACTTCAGTCCTGGCATGGCTTACAGTGTGACGCACCCCTTTATTAGCAAACAAAAGCAAATATGGTTGTGGCACTGTTAATTGGGACATCCGCCTTTTAGTTATATGAAGCATCTTATACCAGATTTATTCTCAAGTTTCAAGGACTCCGAATTCACATGTGATACTTGTATTTTGGCCAAGAGTCATCGTGTGCCCTATCCGTTAAGTACGAACAAGTGTACTACTCCGTTTACGTTAATTCACTATGATGTCAAGGGACCTTCACCTATCACTGCTCCTTCCGGTGTTCGGTGGTTTGTCACATTCATAGATAATTGTACATGGATGACATGGCTTTATTTGTTGAAGAATAAAAATGTAGTGTTTTTCCGTTTTCAATCCTTCCACAAGCAGATGAAAACTCAGTTCAATGCTCAAATCCAGATTCTTCGCTCAGACAATGATGGAGAATTTGTCAATCATGACTTTCAGGCTTGCTTCCAACAACATAGAATTATCCATGAGATGACTTGTCCTCAGACACCGTAACAAAATGGTGTCGTTGAATGAAAGAATAGACATCTTCTTGAAACCGCCCGAGCACTTCTAATTGGTGCTCATGTTCCTCACTATCACTGGGATGATGCTATTGTCACCGTAGTTCACCTGATCAACCACATGCCTTTTGCTGTATTGACCTTTAAAACTTTCTTACGAGTGTACAGATCCCTGCAATCTGTTTTGGTACTCACACCCCGAATCTTTGGATGTGTGGCTTTCGTTCATCTCCACAAAAATCAACGTAGCCAACTTGATCCCTGTGCGCTTCATTGTGTTTTTTGGGTTATGTCACTCATCAGAAAGGCTACCGCTGTTATCACCCTCATACCTGACGTACCTATGTCACTTTGGATGTGACCTTTCTAGAATCTGAGTTGTTCTTCCATGACCTATCATCCAATTCTACGCTTTATGGGGAGATATGAAGTGAAGATCAGAATTGGAGCAACTTGGAAAATGAAGAGATTCTCCTATGTACAGAAATGATCGATAGTTCCGAGTTTGGAGTACGAGATTACTCTATACCAAAAAGCGATCAATAGCCCATTCATAAAGATAAATTGTCTAACCCACCTGATCTATGTGAAAATATTTCTGATCCGAGTCTTACACTTACAGACAATACAGAACAAAGATGAAGACCCTCTCTCTAACTCAACAGTACCAACAGATCAATATCCTGAGAATATCCTTAAGGTAACTACTCCTACTACACTTGTGAATTTAGAGGATAATCTATTGGATACCAATTACCTTTGAAGCAGAATCGTGGAAAGCCACCAAATCGTTATTCACTTGATATTGACATGACTTCAAAGTATCCAATTACGAATTATGTGTCCATTGAGAAGCTGTATGAACCACTTAAGGCCTTTGTGCATCAATTGTCTGCTATTCATATCCCAACTTAGGTTGCTGAAGCGTTTAAAGATCCTAAGTGGGTTCAAGCTATAAAGGAAGAGATGAAATCTCTTGTGAAGAATCAGACTTGGACATTGGAAACTTAACCAGAGGAAAAAAGACTGTCGGATGTAGATGGGTGTTTACCATAAAACACAACACTGATGGATCTATCGAGCGATACAAGGCAAGACTTGTGGCGAAATGGTACACACAGACTTATGGCGTATATTATGAAGAAACCTTTGCCCCAGTTGCAAAATTGAACACAGTCAGAGTCTTATTATCCCTCACAGCTAATTTGGACTGGCCACTACACCAGTTTGATGTAAAGAATGTCTTCCTACATTGAGAACTCAAGGAGGAGGTGTATATGGACATTCCTCCTATATATAATACTACTCAGATTGAAACAATATGAAAATTACGAAAGGCGTTGTATGGACTGAAACAGTCAACACGTGCATGATTTGGACGGTTCACCATGGCAATGAAGAACAATGGTTTCAGACAGAGTAACTCAGATCATACTTTGTTCTTGAAACATCAAAAAGGGAAGGTAACAACTTTAATAATCTATGTTGACGACATGATTATTACTGGGAATTATAAACATGAAATATCTCAGCTACAAGACTATTTGGCTACTGAATTTGAGATGAAGAATCTAGGTGGACTCAAATATTTCTTGGGGATTGAGGTGACCCGATCACAATGAGGCATATTTCTCTCTCAAAGGAATTCTAGATTGCAAACCTATAGACACTCATATTGTTCATAATCATTATCCTGGAGAATACCTGGATCAAGTTCCAACTAACAAAGAAAGATACCAAAGGTTAGTGGGAAGATTGATCTACTTGTCTCATACTAGGCCAGACATTGCTTATGTGGTGAGCGTTGTTAGTTAATTTATGCATTCTCCGAGTGAAGACCACATTAATGCAGTTATTCTAATACTTAGATATTTGAAGTCTGCACCTGAAAAATGACTTATGTTCTCAAAACATCGTCATTTGAATATTGATGGTTACACATATGCAGATTGGGCAGGAAATATAATAGATAGGAAATCCACATCCGGTTACTTCACGTTCATGGGGGGTAATTTGGTTACATAGAGAAGCAAGAAACAGAAGGTGGTCGCCTTATCCAATGCAGAAGCCGAGTTCAGAGGAATGACCAAAAAAATTTGCGAACTCATTTGGTTAAAGAGGTTGCTTACGGAACTTAGGTATGGACCTACATCTGTAGTGAATCTCTTTTTGTGACAACAAGGTTGTAATAGTTATTGCATAGAATCCAATTCAACATGATTGCACCAAACATGTTAAGGTAGATCGACACTATATCAAACAAAAGCTCGAAGCTAAAGTGATTTAGATTCCTTTCGTAAAGTCTGAGGATCAATTGGCAGATATTTTGACAAAAGCAATTTCTAGTAAAGCATTCCACAATTTACTAGACCAGTTGGGCATTGGCGACATCTATGCACCAACGTAAGGGGGAGTGTTGGCGTGACTTGTGGCCATTGACTTTCTTTCAGTACACACCAAGGATTCCTATTATAATTATATTTGATTTATTTTAATTCTTGATTTCCTACTGTAAATAGAAATAAGAATTTATTATTTACTTACCCATTCAGGTTTCGTTGTATTATAAATATGACCTCCTACAAGGAGAAGAATACACATAAAATTTCCACAAACAAATATTCTCTCATAGTTTGCATATTTTAGCATTTCTCTCCCAATGTTGGAAAAAATTCTGAATTCAAATCCATTTAAAAGAAAATATTGCAATACATGAACTTGTGCTATAAAAAGTAATCAAATATGGTAAAATCGCTATCCTTGCAACATGCCATTGTATTGACATTTATTTCTAGACAGATACATATAAACTCTTGCGGTTGCCTTTCTAGGGTTGCAAGTAATTTTTTATTTATGTTTAAATTCCATATGAAAGCTCCCTTGATCTCATGATACACTATAGTTCACATTCTTAATTGAAATCAATGGAATATTTAGGAGTTGGAATTTTAAAAAAGTTTAAAAAATTTAGCCGTTTTTATTTATTTAATTTTTTGGCTGTTTTATTTTATTTATTTTGGGAGTTATACATATTTAATTTTCAAGTATTATTTCTATATTGAATGCCTTAATTTTATGGTTTATTGTGGTGAAGGTTACATGTTCTTTGGTGCCTATAAAAGGCCACTCTTCCTTCACATTTGAACAACCACAATACACCATCAGAATATCACATACCACAAACTAATCTCTCATTTTCTACTTATATATATATATATATATTCTCTACTTTATATTATCATTTTGGCAATGATTCTGTGACTTGGATACCTATATTCGTCTATAAACGTGCTTATCGAGGATCTTGAATTTGTGTATAAGAGGTCGTATCTTGGAGTCTTGTAGACTGTCAGTACCTGCACGTAGGAATGCTACAAAGGCTTTAGGATAGCGTCTTTGACATGCTTCCCAGTGGGTCACGATATCCTGGGATTGCTCTAGCCCTAACTCGCTTAACTTCGAAGTTCCCATGACTCCGAAGCCAGTGAGCTCCCAAAAGGCCTCCTGCTAGATAGAGGTGGGCATTTACATATAAGGCACATCACCCCCTCTCCTTTAGTCGATGTGGATGTTACAATCCACCCTCCTTAAGGGCCCGACGTTCACGTCGGCACACTCGCACCACACGGCAGAGTGGCTCTGATACCAAATTGTCATATCCCAGGATAAGCTCTGCCGTAGCACAATATTGTCCACTTTGGGGCCCCCTTTCTGCCCTCACATTTTTGTTTCTGGGAGCTCACGAGCAACTTCCTAGTGGATCACTCATCTTGGGATTGCTCTAGGCCCCCAACTCGCTTAACTTCGAAGTTCTCATGACTCCGAAGCCAGTGAGCTCCCAAAAGGTCTTGTGCTAGATGGAGGCGGGAATGTACATATAAAGCACATCACCCCCTCTCCGTTGGTCAATGTGGGATGTTACAATAAATGTTTTGTATTTGGAGGAAAGATGAAAAATATATTTTTTATAACAATCTAAAGCCTTTGTATGTTAAAGTTGTTTTCTTCCCGTACTGCTATTGCTTTAATACTTTTTAACTTTTTGATTGAAACTTTTGGATTTGTATTGGATTTTCAAATTGAAAATTAGGATTTGTTTTGGGTATGTGCAGTTTAAAGCTTTCATGTTGTCTATACAATTTCAATTGCTTTAAATATTGTTGGTACATTTATATTTTATAATTTTAACGTTTGGGAAATTACTGCTAGTGTTTGAAAATAAAAAACCTACAAACTAATTTATGTGGTATTACTATGAGTGCTGCTATTCCCACTCCCTTGTCCTATTTTCCCACCCACCTTATCTTCAAAATTTTAAAAGCAAATTCACCCTATTGTAAAATGACTTTTAAGGACTTAACTCTAAGTTAACACTGTTAAGTCAAGAAAATAAAAGTAAAAATAAAAACAGAAAATTAGAATAAATAAATAAAAGAGCCCAGCAAACAACCCTCAAACTACCCACCCAACCCCGTGACAACCAAGATTGATTGATGTTAAGCAATAGTTAAATTGGAAACTTGGAGGAATAAAGGGCCATGAAGTTGGTGATATTGATGAAGACTAGGATGAGCGACTTTGGCAGGCAATGCAGTCAAAGTGTCGTCTCAAATCTGGGCCAATTGATGTAATATTTCTCGTGGGTTGATTGAAATGGAGAGAGGAGAAGAATGTTAGATTGGGGTTTGAAGGTGTTATTCAATACAACTGAAATAATGGTGAAAGAGACATGAGGAGGAGGACGGAGGAGGGGAGGCTTGGCCCGGGGTGGAACATATGGGTGGTTCTTGTTAAAGTTTGATGGAGTGTGCGGTGGGTGGTTGCTGAAAACATTTTTTAATTTTTTTAATTTATATAATTTTAATTTTTTCAGACTCAATCAATAGTGTTAAGTTAAGGTTAAAAGTGTTAAGTGAATCGAAGGGTATTTTAGGAATAATGGTGGGTGAAAAAATAGGATTATGATTTTTCAAATTTTAAGAAGACAAATTTGATTTGAATATTCAATTGTTGTATCTTCGTATATATGTGTAGTATAATATTTATTTTTATTTCAAATTCTTGAAAGAGAAAAAGAAAAAGCTGCAAACCGTTCTTTTGTAGTTCAATTTTGAATTTAAAATCTAATGTTGCGTCAATTTTAGTTTTGGCCCATTTGTGTATACATCAATGTTCAATGTTGAGAATTAGATCTTTTTACATTTGTGGAGAAATTAATTTTGACCATTCTATTTTGTGCATATGCATATATTTTCAAAATTCATTACTCCCATATAATTTATTTTGGACGTTAGCTTTTGAGATCCATTGTTATCATTAACTTTAATATTAGAAGCTTTGCAACGGCCATTTCATTGATATAATTGTTCGGTACTTTGGTATTGCTTTAAATCATTATTTTAGTTGCCGTTAATTTCCTATTATGGCTTCATTTCAATTGGTCTTTCAAATATGGGAATTTCTTAATGTGGTGATTTGTTGAAGGTTTGATTTCAATTTTTTTTATTGAAGCAATCAATTTTGATTAGCATGCCTTCTTTATTTTGTTGAACTCGACAACCTACATTGGAAACACATTCATATAGAAAAAGTCATATATGAATTTCATGACAATCTGTTTTGGCAGGGAGCGATGCAAGTTTTATTAAATATTCTTGTCAAACTGATCACACTTATTTGAGTTAATCTTAATTCAAATATATTTAGTGAACTGATGGTTTTTTTTATTGTGAAGTCTTGACAGATGCAACATTGAGTTAATTGCCATGAAGTGTACATTGTGAAATCTTCCTGAAAAAACTGAAATAAAATAATAAATTATGTCACTGTAAGTGGCATTTAATTTTGATTTCTGGTGTAAGGCTTTCAAACTCGAAACTTTTTTTAAGGTATTTTTTTTACATTTATTCTGTGAGGCTTTCGGTGGTTTGACTATTATATTTACATTAACTATCAATATGATTGTGAGTTAGCATATCTTATGAATTTAAAAATAAAAAAAATTTGGTACAGGCTTCAAATATTTTGAGAATACCCTTAATTTGTGGGGCTTGAGAATTTCCTTAACTATTTGGGAGTTCAAAAGACAAAATTAATTTCAATACTTATTTTATGTTGAATCCAATTTTTCGAGATTAGTTTGAAATGGTTTGATTACCTCTTTAAAATTGATTATTATTATTTTTTTTTTTTTTTGGGTACATTGTATAAGTTGTGATATCTCCTTTGTTGACATTTATCTTTTTTTGTCGTGTAGACGTTTTGTGGTAATTGATTTTTTTTTTTTCTCAAAGGGAACTTTAATGGTATAATTTTATGTGTGGCTAATGTTGAGCAGTTTTTGTTTTAAGTTGAAATACTGGGAAAGATTATGTCGTTAGACCCATTTATGTCGTTAGACCCATTTTATGTAGTCTAATTGCATTGCTTTTATTATCGTAGGCTTTTCTTCTCACTTTTCTTTCCCACAATTTTGTGTATGTTTTGAATTTCTTTATGCTATAATGGGAAAGATTCGTTATATTCATTTAGTGACAGAATAATTTTTATATTCCCTTGGCAAACATGTAGTGTCCATATGTGAAATTTGTTTTCATTATGAAAGTTTATTATGAGGCTAACTTGTCTTCAATTTTGATATGAAAGTGTGTGCAATGATGATTTTGGTAGAGAATTCTTACTGTTTTATAAGTACCTATTGAGAATCAAGAAGATACAATGACAACTTGGATATGCGATCATGATTCAGCCACTTAGAGTGGACAAAAAGGGATGAAAAGTATCTTGAAATACTTAGTATTTATAATTAAATTTATTTAATGAATCACGCGTTGCGTAGTTTGTTCATAGCTTCATCAGGTGCACTCCAAGTTTCAAAGACTATTGCAAATCCATATTTGAGTACCAATATTTGAGCGGTATTTAGATTATATGAATTTATATATAGTGGGATTTCCGTTATATTTCAATGTATACCAATGTGTATATAAGTTCCAA
>NC_047656.1:7589732-7591794 GCF_902201215.1 Prunus dulcis | reverse complement strand
TTTTTGTATTATCAACGACGGTCATGTAAAATTACCGTCGTTGAATAGATATACTACGTCGGTTATGAAAAATATCGTCGTCTGTGATTGAATTTTTTTTTATTTATAAACCCTAATAGTCATTGTTTATGCAGTATGCCAAGGGAAACCAGGAAGCTTCATACCCCCAAGAAGCAATTGATGAAGTCCGGAATGAATGGGCAGAGTTTGTTTGCCAAATTATTGAGCAGGGGAATTATTGAACACTTGATATTTATGTATAATGTACAAATTTTGTCTATAATATATAATGTAAAAATTTGTTGAGGTTTTCTTAAATTAAAAGAAAAAAACAAACATACAAATTGGGTAACCGGCGTGTAATACTTTTCCAACGACCTAATAAAGTCAAAAACCGTCGTATTTTGTTGTTTCGTTTTAAACAAATACGACGTAAAAGGATATTTAGACGACGTTCTTTGAACAACTGAGTCGTTTATGGTTTATAACATCTTCCATTTCTTAAGGATTCAGGGTAGTACTTTGTAATGACAGCGGTTAAGTCGTGGAATATATATTTTACGTCGGATAGTTAAATAGCCGCCATGGTTTCTCATTTAAACGACGTCATTTTAACAACTTAGTCGTCTATTACAATTTACAACGTCTACAATTTATTAACACCGGCGTGGTTTGTTGTTGTGATAAGAATATTTTATTATTTTTATATCAAAATATTCAAAATAAATTTAAAATAAATCAGAAAAATGAAAAGTCAACTCCTATGAAGTCATTGATATATTTTCTCCCCCCTAAACCTTGAAAAAATTCATTTTGAATAACAAAAATTTAAAATGACCATCCAAAACAAAATTGTTTTGATGAGTCATAAAATCACTTCTAGTTTTATGGTTTGGGGTTTAGAGTCTAGGGTTTAGAGATTAGGGTTGTTATTTATTGGGGTTTTTTTTTAAAGTATAATTTTTGGGTAGTATAGGGTATATATTAGGCTGTAAAACCATAAACCCTTTTATAAACTTAAAATTTTAAATTATATAATTTAGTTTTAAGGGTTTAGTTTATTAATTTTTAACGACGGTGGTTGAGTCGTGGAATACATATGTTACGTCGTGCAGTAAAATATCCGACATGGTTTCTACTTTAAGCGACGTCATTTTAATATGTAAGTCGTCTATTATAATTTACAACGTCTTCAATTTCTTAACCCCGACGTGGTTTGTTATTGTGATAAGAATATTTTATTATTTTTATATCAAAATATTCAAAATAAATTTAAAATAAATAAGAAAAATGCAAAGTCAACTCCTATGAAGTCATTGATATATTTTATTCCCCCTAAACCTTGAAAAAATTCATTTTGAATAACAAAAATTTAAAATGACCTTCCAAAACAAAATTCTTTTGATGAGTCATAAAATCACTTCTAGTTTTATGGTTTAGGGTTTAGAGTCTAGGGTTTAGAGATTAGGGGTTTTATTTATTGGGGTTTATTTTTAAAGTATAATTTTTGGGTAGTCTAGGGTATATATTAGGCTGTAAAACCATAAACCCTTTTATAAACTTAATTTTTTAAATTATATAATTTAGTTTTAAGGGTTTAGGGTATTAATTTTTAACGACGGTGGTTGAGTCGTGGAATACATATGTTACGTCGTGCAGTAAAATATACGACATGGTTTCCGCTTTAAAAGACGTCATTTTAATATGTAAGTCGGTTTATATAATTTACAACGTCTTTAATTTCTTAACCCCGACGTGGTTTTTCAGTCGTCTTTATATAAAAATATTCAAAATAAATTTAAAATTAATCCGAAAAATGAAGCTTCAAAATGATTGGCCTTACGTTCTTAATCCGAAAAATGAAGTTTCCGTCGTGGAATATTAAATTTACGTCGGTTCTTGTAGAACTTTCGCCTTGGTTTTTCTTTCGACGTTTAAAAACGCGCGCGCTATAAAAATTTTCGCGCGACCTAAATTTTTTAGATTTGGCTCTTATTCTTATACTTTGAACCCTGAAACCTAAAATTTTCAGATTTCGCGCAACATAACATTTCGCTCTCTC
>NC_047656.1:7560605-7589707 GCF_902201215.1 Prunus dulcis | reverse complement strand
ACGGATGAGTTTTATTCTTTAAGTTTCCATTTTAAATTATTTCTTATGTTTATCTTATATATTTGGGACCGTAATGCTTGAATTTTTTGTGTCATGTAGGCAACATATGATCCACATCAAGACTGCTTATCCAAAATTTAGAAAGAGAACAAAGTGGCTGCAGGATAAGCACAATAGCACTTTCATTCAATGGCTACGCTTCAAGGTATATGTTGTTGAATAACATATTTCTCTTTTAATTTTCTTCTTATTTCTATGTTAGATTGAATTAAGATTTGATTAATTTGCAGGTTCAAAGTGAACTTGAGGAAGACAATCATGGCGTATCAGAAAATTTAAGGTGGCTAGCAGTTGGTCCAAACATGGCAGTGCCATTATATAGGAGCTATCTTATTAAAGGTATTAAATTCAATATCAAGGCACAAGATGATGTGTGGACAACTCAAAATAGTGGAGTTTATTTACTTGCACATACCATGCAAGTTGCTAGTGCCAAGGATAAAAACCCAATTCTCTCAAATATGGGTTTCTATGGTGTCATTCAAGAAATTTGGGACCTTGACTACCAAAAGTTTACAATCCCAGTCTTTAGGTGTGATTGGATAGATAGTTCTGGTCTTGTAGTCGACGAACTTGGATTTACCCTTGTAGATTTGAGTAAAATTGGACATAGGAATGACCAATTTGTTTTGGCTTCTCAAGTCAAACAAATATTTTTTTTTGACGACCCGATGCATCGTGGTTGGTCGGTAGTGTTATCAATGCCTAATAGAGAATATAATGATGTTATTGGTGATGAAGTCTTAGGTGATGTGATAATTGAGTGTGAGCCATTTACTAGAGGGATGCCAAATGTTGACACATTTGATGAACTGGTGGGTGAGTTAGGTGGTCAAAATATTCGAGGTGGGTGTGAAGATATATGGATTGAATGATGCTTATGTAATTGGCAGTGTATGACATTAATTTTTTAATATATTGTAATGTGATTTCTTCACTTTCATTATACAGGTTTTGGCCACAAAACAATCAGTGCAAAAAAAACTGGTTCCAGATTACATCATTATATTCTGCATAAAAAACGACGTCTGTTCAAATAAAACACGACGTTATGGTGAACCATTTATTCAGCATATTTACCGACGTCTTAAAGCAACGTAACAATGAAGAACCACGACGCTATTGTGAATCAATTATTCAGGATATCACGTCGGGGAAGGATTAAGAACCGCCATGTAATTCTAAATAACACGACTCCAATCCCATAATACCGACGTCTAAAAAAACGAGATAAATAATCTGAACTTTAAAAAATACGACGTCATCATACATTTTCCACGTCGCAAGTTCTTTTATAAACGAAGAGGAACGAAATGAATTCCGACGGTAATTCATTATAACCGCCGTCTAATATCAATTAAACGACGTTATTTGTAATTCGGCTCTCATCATAATCAACGCCGTCTATATGTTCTGTAATACGGCTCTCATTTATTTGGAACCGACGTTGTTTAGAAGTTCAACGTCGTCTACATTAATAAGTGCGGCGTGAGTAATGAATACATATAAATACAACGTCGACTATATAAATGCCACCGACGTTGTTTCGCATTTCAACGCCAACTATATAAATACATACGTCGTAAATAATGACACTGACAACTATTTCCACGTCATCTTTTTTAGAAAAAGCGAAGTGAAAAATTTATTTCACGACGGTTGTTTGTAAATAAGAGACGTAGTAGATTTCAATAACGTCGTCTTCTCATGTATTTAAAGACGCCATATTTTTTCTTGTCGTGAAAATTATATTTAACGGCGTAGTGTTTTAGTTGTCGTCGTTGTATGTCTATCTTGCGGCCTTGTTATTTTAATATGTGTCATATTTTTCCTTTTTAACGACGGTGATTTGTTTGAGTTGGTCGCCTATTCTCATCCTCAACTATTTTTTAGAACTTTAGCAAACTAAACACGTCTGTTTTTATTTGTTTTCGACGTTGTTTTATTTAACAACGTCTAATATTTATCGTCGTTGTTTGTTTCTGAAAATAGGACGTATAAATTTTGTAATACGACTCTCATATTTTGTAACCGACGTTGTTTGTCATTTCAACGTCAACTATATATATACATACGTCGTAAATAATGACACTGACAACTATTTCCACGTCATCTTTTATAGAAAAATCGAAGTGGAAAATTTATTTTACCACGGCTGTTTTTATATAGGCGACGTAGTAGGAATAAATAACGTCGTCTTCTAATGTATTTAAAGACGTCATATTTTTTGTTGTCGTGAAAATGATATTTAACGGCGGCTTATTTTAGTTGTCGTCGTTGTATGTCTATCTTGCGGCCTTGTTCTGTTAATATGTGTCACATTTTCCCTTTTTAACGACGGTTTTTTTAGAGAGTTGGTCGTCAATTCTCATCCTCGACTGCTTTTTTAGATCTTTTTGCAGTACAAAGACGTCGTTTTGTATTTGTTGATGACGTTGTATATTTTAACAACGACGGTGATTTTGCGTCGTGGTTTATGAGGGAAAAGATGACAGTGGATTCCACGACCCTTGAAAAACCGAATACACGACGGTGATTTACCGTCGTCTTTTTACTTTTTTGTAGTAGTGTAGCCATGCTAAGAAAAATCTAATTTTCTAAAAGATATTCTAAGTGTACGTCTCTCAAGTTTGCCTCTTGCTCCTTAATTTATAGAGCTGACACGACCCGCCCCAAATTTTCCGAAACTCGAGACGAATCCTGTGGGAATTCTTGACATCACCTCGATGTTGGGCCCACTTCTAAAACTATATCCTTTTTCCCAAAAAGGAATATGGGCACAAGACTATCTATTGAAAGTTCGGCAGAATCTCCCCTGTAAATTGAATATTCCCCAAATTTAAACTTGCACAGAATTCCCAATTTGATATATCCCAATAGGCAGCACGCACAATATAACAACATGCAATTCACATAGACGGCCTCCGGCCTTCAAATAAAACGAATCGAAACCACCAGCCCACTATAATCAATATAAAATAACTTCCCAAATATCCAACATACGAGGTTTTAACCAACTAACACGATCACAACTCGTTTTCACCCAAATTTCAGGACCAACGACAAGGTCAGAACCAATCTCAATAAACTATCCAAGTAAAATTTAGCCCGCGGCTGCACCTAGATGCTACCCTAGGCTGCCTACGTACCCTTTCTAAGGGATCAAGCCACACGTAGTTCTTTCTACTAAATCTCGATTCCAAACACATACAATACCTTTATTCATCTTTCTATTAATCACATAATCTCCTCATACACCGGAAATTCTAACGCCACGTATGGGGTCTGTCATCACACCGGAAAATCTTATGCCATATGTGACCTAACAATCATATCATCTCCCAATACGCCGGAAATTCCAATGCCATGTATGGGGTCTGTCTCAACGCTAGAAAATTCTACGCCACGCGAGACCTAACAATCACATAATCTCCCCATACATCGGAAATTCCAACGCCACGTATAGGGTCTGTCATCCCATATGAAAATCCTATGCCACGGGTGACTTGACAATCACATAATCTCCCCATACGCCGGAAAATCATACGCCACGTGTGACCTAACAATCATATCATCTCCCCATACGTCGAAAATTTCAAAGCTACGTATGGGGTCTGTCTCAACGCCGGAAAATCCTACGCCATGCAAGACCTAACAATCACATAATCTCCCCTTACGCCAGAAATTCCAACGCCACGTATGGAGTCTATCATCCCACAGGAAAATCCTACGCCACGGGTAACCTGACAATCACATAATCTCCCCATACACTGGAAATTTCAATGCCATGTATGGGGACTGTCAGCACGCCGGATAACCTATGCCACGTGTGATCTAACCATCATATCATCTCCCCATACGCCGAAAATTCCAACGCCACGTACAGGGTTTGTCCTCACGCAGGATAACCTACGCCACGTAGGACCTAACAATCACAGGATGGTACTTAGGGTAGTGTGTATAGCACTTCAAACTGACATATTCTCAATTGTCTAAACTAATACTAGAGGTATTCCCAATTTAGTGACACCAGTCTATAGTAGACTGCAACGTAATTTAATCAGGAAAATAATATTATTTTTAGACCAACGATCATGCATATAAACCTTAATTTCATAAAAATCCTAGAACAATTTAAATATTTATTCAACGCTTGCTTTCACACAAATTCCATAAAATACTGTATTACACAACTAGAACATTATACTTTATTTATAATCAAATAATATTAATTAATGATAAGCAACAATCTCTAAGGAAAATCCTAAATCGAATGAATTTCCAATTTAACCTCAAATAATAATTAAGATTCGATAAAAAGGTTATCCTAATACCTTCTGAAGGATGAAACTACCTCGGAAGACTCACCGTCAACCGAGGGGTCCAACCACCCCAACTTGGTCAAAAGGGCCCACGGGGCTCACGACCTCCAAATTCTGATCCGAAAGTTCCTATGGGTTCTACATGGTTTAGGATACACGTCCCACAAGTTTGGTCCTGATTGGACAGTCGGATCGCTCGCGATCGTACGATGTGACGGTTATTGTAAAACACAAACTTCAAGTTATTAAATCAAACATTCGGGGCTCCGATTCACGATCCGTTAATTCCTACACGATCCTAGGAATGCCTAGGTCAACATATATTAAATTCAAGACTATCCAACGATTCAAACCTATCGAACCCGGATAATGCATAATAGACGAAATTCGATTGACAATCAAACGATAACCAAATTGGAATCCGAGCACACCTACGCGCTCATGACGTCAAGGGGATCGCATGGGGACACAATGCCCCATTTCTACAGTGCCCATGCGCCGCCGCACGCGTCGGCAATGCGTGGGAGTCAAAGCAATTACGCACCGCCAGAAAATCTCAAAAACCAAGGCTCAAGATTCCTAGGTATAACACCCTATTTGGAACCACTTTTGTTCTTGGACCTACCCCAAAAGCTGACTGAAAGTGGCCGGAATCGCTATCCCAAAATTGGCCGAAATCCAATTCGTAAATCGAGTTACCTACGCTAGGAATTGATCAAATCCTACCGAACAGGCAGCTTGAACATGAAAAATAGGTGGAAAACGATACCTTACATGCTGAAAATGATGGCCGGAAACAGTCGAAATTGCTAGCTTTTCAGCATTTTCTAGTGTCAACAGCTTGTGGCTGGGGCGGCAAAGGGACAGAACGGAGAGAGGAGAGTTGGCCGGTTATTTTGGGACCGGCCCTGGCTCAAGTGGTGGCCGGACGTTGCGGCGCCGGCTCAAAATCTGTTCGGATGAACAGTGCTGGGGGAGGGGTGTCGCGCACAGATGGGAGAGAGAGAGAGAGAGAGAGATCAGATTTATCAAACCCATTTTGCAATATTTACAATTGTGCCATTGAGGATATTTTGATCATATCTCTCTCGTTACAACTCCGATTCGAACCCACCACCTGTCTATGAACTCATCTCACCGTGCTTTATTCAACAGTGCCATCGAAATTCCCAAATTTCTTTCTTGTCAAAAAGCTCGTATCTATTGTGAGACTATAATGAGGGATTTGGCTAATCATGGCTGGGCCGTTTCTTGGTTTGGTTGATGGGATGAGGCTCCTGTGTTTAGAGTGGGATTTCTGTAACAAAGATTTGTTATGTGTCATAACTATCGTCTTAGTTGAACTTTCACCACGAGGCCAAGCCTACCTTCGGGTAGTTTTGTTTTTTGGTTCTCCTTGTACTTTTCTTCTTTTCACTTTAAAAACTTAAATTAAATGTGTTTTTATTCTTTTAACCAAAGTTTCTTAAGAGACAAACAGAAAATACGTTACATGACGAGAAGATGTTGAGAGATATGAGGTGGCAAAGGAGAGGGTCGTCAAGGGTTATCTACTGTAAACGTCCCTGAACTTGGCCTCCAGTTGCAATTGATCCATGAACTTTTTTTGAGGCAATTACATCCGTTTACTCGATAAATAGTTCCAATTGGGTCCTACCATCCCAAGCCTGTCAATTTGTCAGTCAAAATTGTAAATGTATGGTTTTTGTAATTTTCTTTTGGCTTCCCTTGACAACTTTGTAATAGGATTATTTATTATTATTATTTTTTTATGAAGCTCATGTTTAGATTAAGAATAGCTTCTATAGATGTTCTTAACTAACATCTATCCTATGGTGGTTCAAGCAAATTGGCAAAGGTAAATTGTGCATTGCATAACATTGCATTAAACTATTTTCATAAAATGATGACTAGTCATCTGTTTCCCATATGACTAGTCATCCTAGCTCTGTAGGATTTCCAGCTGGATAACCAACTTTCTTGTCCTATTCTCATTTCTCTCTCTGCTGCCTTGTGTCATTCTGACCTAGGGAACTTTTGTGTATAAATGCCAATGAATTCCTTTTTGGGTACCCGTCTCTTTTGTGTGGAAGTTTTTGGGAAAGTTTGGCTTGCTATCTTTCCCTTGTTCTTCCTGAAGAGAGTACCATATTTCATCTATGAGTTTTTCCAAATTGATTTCTTTTTTAAAAACTGCATTTGAAATACGAATCTGCATCTAGCTTCATAAAACACTCTCTCATTTATATCTAGGTCAGATTCAAGACTGATTTTTTTCAAGAGTGTGGTTTCTTGAATAAATTGGTCATTCTCCTTTGAATCCAAATTTTGATTTCTGGTTGAGTTAAAGCTTGCAAGCTAGTGCCATAGGATGAAAGAGCTGGAGAAGGAGCTGTCATTGCCATGATGAACTGAGCTTCAAGTTTTGCTAAGTTGGAGAAGAAGATTGCACAAATGAGGTATAGCTCATCTTCCTAAATAGATCTAGGTTTTTTCTTAGCTTGCTTGTGTTTCTTTGTAAGAATCTTTTTCTATTTAGTGGATTATCTGATCGGTTGATGATCCCTAGTTTTTCCCAATGGTGGGTTTCTGGGTGAACAATTTCTGATTTGCATCTCTGTAATTTTTTTGGGTTTGTGTTCTTGATAGTTAACTTGTCATCGTATGAATTCTGTGTTTGTTGTAGTTGACTTCTTTATCTGATGTTTAGTGTTTGCTTGATTATGATGAGTTCACACACATTCACCATATTTGTTGCTAGCATAGGGGATGCCTCAATTGACGGATCCTTCTGAGTGCCTAGGTTGTCACTAGTAATCTTCTAGGGTTGCAAGTACTTTGTGGCATGCTTCATGTGTATTCTTGACTGTTCTTGTTCATGACTAGCAGTTGCCTAGTCATAAGTGTTTGTGGTCAAGGCCTAAAGTGTGTGAAGATTGTAGTGTCTAGTTTGTGTCGTAAAAAGTTACCCCTTGTCACCTAAGTACCATTTTCAAAAATGAGGGGTAAAAGCTTCATTTTGAGCTACAGAGGTAACTGTTTTAAGGGTTTTTAACAATAGACATCCCTGAAATTTGCTCCCAGTTGCAATTGGGTCCGTGAATTGCTTTTTGAGACAATTACATCCTTTAACTCGACAACTAGTTCCAATTGAGTCATGCCATAACATAGTAAAAGAGCTAAAAACTTAAAAACCACAAATGACTGGTTTGAGGCATAAGTCAAAGACCGATGACTCGCGAAGAACTTCTCGATCTTCTCCACGCCGGCAATGTTGGTTTCGAAGGTGTTGTGAGAGGGGGTTGGGTTGTTGGTTGGGTTGGGAAGGTTTTGAAGGGGTGGGCTAAGGAAGAGGGGGAATGAGCTGCAGGAGAGAGGAAGCGATAGAGAGGGAGAGCTGAGAGAGAGAGAGGGACGGCTTCTGTTACGGCATGACTCAATTGGAGCTACTTGTAGAGCTAAATGATGTGATTGCCTATACAAAAAAAAATGTTCACGGACCCAATTGCAACTGGGAGAAAAATTCAGGGACTTCTACAGTTAAATACCCTTAAAACAATTACTTATGCAGCTCAAAAGGACGCTTTTACCCCTCGTTTTAACGGACAAAATTGACAAACTTGAACGGTATGACTCAATTGATTTATCGAGTTAACGGATGTAATTGCCTCAAAAATAAGTTCACGGACCCAATTGCAACTAGGAGCCAAGTTTATGGACGCTGTTTGTGCAAATAATCTCCTGGGAGAATATTCGCTTCTAGATCCTTCAACCTTCGATCTTCCTTCTCTCTCTTCCTCGTTTCTTGTAAAAAAGAGTGGAGTAAATAGACCACACCCGAAGGGTGTTGGCCAAAGGCCCTCCGATGCCTAAGTTAGTTCGAGTGTTTGTAGGAAAACAGTAGTTCAGCGAAGGGTACGGAGTTATATGTAGGGTGTGAACTGGGCGGCCGGAGCCTTATGTGGTGGCTGGAGTCATGTGGAGAAAATATGGTAATTTATAGACATCAGAGAGTGGCCTGCAACGACTATGAATAGTCCCTTGGTCAAGTGTTTGCTAATCTTTTCCATGTTTCTCTAATGCATTTTTTGTGCTTAATTTGCATTATATTTCATGACGGTTGCCTTGGTTAATCATGGCTAAACCCAATAGTCTTTTCAGTGGCCTCAAATCCACTTTTCCTTTTATACAAGCAATAATGGGGACGGAGAATCAAATTTAAAATCTCGAGTACATAATAAATCCTCTTAACGACTTGAGCTACAAGCCCTTATATCTCAAATCCACTTTCATACACTTCAAAATATAATTGTCTGGCCTCATCTTATAGTTAATTAACTTGTGGTGGATATATATAAGACAATTGAAGCCTAGATAGTGGGTGAGTAGGGCCAGACCCGTCAATAGAAGCTGCGATCCGTATTGCTTGCGCTTGACTTCCAAATTTTGTGATGTTAATAAACAGGGGCGGAGCTAGAATTGTAAAGTTAGAGGGGGCTAAAGTAGAAAATACAAGTATATAAAACACTTAACTGTTCAATAATTACATATTTAGAGCTAAAGTTTCTAATTTAGTCATGTCTAATTTGTTTTAGACGAAATTTTAACTTAAATTATAAATTTTTTTAATTGTAAGTGTTTATTACAAATTTTATATGTTATAATATAATAGAGGAGATATCAAAATCTAAGGGGGCCAGGACCACTTCAGGCCTAAAAGTAGCTCCGCCACTGTTAATAAAGACAATATAAATTTAATGGCATGCGATGAGATGGTATTTGTGCTCATCCTTGACAATTGTATGTGGAAAAATGAGACTCAAAGTTCGGTAAATTGCATATATTGCCGACTTCCTCTGGAGACATGATGACAAACATTGTATTAACATCGTTTCACTCAATTACACAAAAACATATCCTTCCCCACTATCTAAACAATAAAAAGTAAGTATTAATCCATTTCGTAAAATGTATAAGAGAATCTCCTACCGAAATGTTAAATTGTCATGTGGAATTCCAAACAGTTAAAATGAAAGCACAATTTTTTTCCAACCAAACAGTTTATTCTAAGGTGGAAATGAAGGCTGAAACTTTGCTGTCAAAATTGTCAGCTACTATTCTTCTTGTTTTACAAACATGTTGGCTTTTAATCTTCTAATGGTTTACTTTATTAATACCTTATAATAAAATAACTCAAATATACCTTATGATGATGCACGAATTGAATCTAATAAAGAAAATTAGGAGAATTTTAATCCAATACGATGCTTGATTTAACGAATATTTCAAACCCTAAACCCTAAACCTAAATTCCTTGTTTAAACCAGCCCTAGGGATTGCTTCCCTCATCTTTGTCTTGAAAGAGGAAAAATAAAAAATTCAGTCAACTTAAGCAGTTTGACCTTTTCCTCAACCGCATCGGTTCCTGTTATTCAATTGCTACGTACGTACCCAATATTCCTCAAAAGGCAAAACCAATAGAGATTTTAGCCAAGCCAATCCAAAATTCCGCAGAACTTCAAAATTTGGAATATTTTGGGGTTCTGATACAAAACCAATACAATTATTTGACGAACTTCTAGTTAGGATTTGGATACACCATCGGTGCTCATCAATAAATAAAGAAAACGGAAGAAGAAGAGCATGTATTAATCTGTTAATTTCTAGTTCATCATCGGTGCTCATCTTGTTAATTTTATAATTTATTTTTGTCTTCCATGATAAAGGAATGAATTATTATGGAACAAATGATATAGTGGTTGACGAAGATTAGGATAAAATTGGAAGATAAATGTCAAATTCTATTAGCTATCATCATTATACCATTTGAATATTAGTTATATATATATAGAGAAAGAATAGCGATATGATTTTATTGATAGGAAGTGCAACTAGTACAAAAATAGGGCAATGTCGTCGGGGATTAGGTGAGTTTCTCTACACATATGGGCTCGGTCTTCGGTCTAACTAAGTAGCCTTACTCGCTCAACCGCAAACAAGAGCAGGAACCTAACCACTGATAGAGTACCCCCCGCGGTCCCCCTAAGACCATATACCCATAACAACTACTTATTACAAATCCTCAAATAAAACATCAACTAAAAAATTTGAAGGTTCCTCAAACCAAGAAATTACCACTCCAATATGTAAAGCAAAATGAGCAATACAATAAGCATCCTCATTTGCAATCCGGCAAACATGGATAAAGCCTTCTCCAATGATCTGTGACAACAAAAACTTAGAATCCTCTAAATTAGTTATTGTAAATGTTTATCTATTGGTTATATTATATAACACATGTCAAACTTAGAAGTAGGTGGTTAAGAGTATTGGTTATCTCGCAGGGGTAAATACCCTTAACCACTTCGGACCTGATTTTTTAATATTATCATTCCAAAGAGTTCTTTGGTGTGGTGAAGTTGGATGTTGCATCCTTTGTGCAATTTGGTGAGAGCTCAATAAGATTGGTCTTCAAGGGTATGAACATATATATTTCCTCTCTCCTCTTACATTTGAGAAATGTAGAGTCTTGAGCATGCCAACACTTTGAATCAAAAGATCTATGAAAGAGGTTTAGGTTAAAGCTCTAAAATCAACCATTTGCTCCCGTTTCTTTTCTTGAAAAGTTTTGTGTTTTAGTGGCTCAACCAACCTCAGAAATTCTAGAACATCCTTCAACATGCTCTTAAATTCAATGCCAAGTGTGCCACAGTCCATAGATTTATTACTGTCGCGCCACCGCAATTGCACCTATCAAAGCGGCTAAAAGAATTATTGAAACGAATTCAAACGGAAGAAAAAAATCCGTTGATAAATGAATTCCAATTTGTTGACTGGCTTCATTGGGTGAGAAACATGACTAGAAAATAAAAAATAAATATAAAATTTGTATTGTATGTGTTAACATAAGCAGTCATTTGTCTTTTACTTTTTTACTTTCTTGTTATTATTATTTTTTAATACAAATGGTAGTCTAAACTACAAGGGGAGGGAGTTTCTCTCTCTCTCTCACACACACACTGATAGGACCCGATCCAATTTTCACTTTGGAATTCGAGCCATGTCCTGTGCATGTCCGACACTTGGCAAATGTCGGGCACAAATGACCTTTTTACCCTTCTCATAGTAACTACTTTTAAAATTCGGCAGAGTCTCCCCTGTATTTTGTCCAATCCCAAAATCTTCCATCTGTTAAACAAACAAATAAATCCACACCAACTGCCAGAATAATTCACATAAACACTTTTCAACTCAGTTTCTTAATTTCAACTAGATATCAGAGCAAATTCTAAGCATTTACAAGACTTTTAAGAATTTACAGCGAGATCCTACATCTTGTGGCGGTGGTACGAACGCTGAGAAGATGGCCCGAGGTGGATTCCTTCGTGCTTCTACGGCCTGAGGGAGAAAAACTGGTTTCAAGGTGTGAGTGGACAAAAATAGTGTTCTTGAAAACAATTTAGAACATAATAACCCCCGTTTAAACATAAATAGGGATATAAATCGATGATTTGACTATATTTCAATACAAGGTATTCAAATAAACATGGATAAACATACTAATGAATATACTCGCGTAACTGGACAAATATATAAAGATATAAATGCATGAATATCGAGGAAACTGTTATAAAATAACTGAAAGCAATAACTGCATAAAAGAGCTCAAAATCCTTTGAAACTACCACCTAATTGTACCCCTGTAAAATCTGTCAAATCCCCTGGCAGGTCTCGGCGACACAAAGTCTAACCGAGCCGTAAACTGGCGGATTCAGGGGACTATGGTCAGCCTGATCCGCCGGCAGGTCTCGATGACACCAAGTCGACTCGAGCCTCTCTGGCAAGATACAGGGGACCACAGTCAGCCTGATCCGCAATCCTGGCAGGTCTCGGGGACACGAAGTCAGTCGAGCCGCAAATCCTGGTAGGTCTCGGGACACCAAGTCTGCCGAGCCACAAATCCTGGCATTCACGGTCCGAGCGTCCCCGAAACTCGTGAGGCAATGTCAAGTGCACTGACAGAACTATAAACAGACTGGATGTCCGTAGACATCGGTCCGTCTGAGGGTAATCACCAAATAAAATGTGGGTACATGGTGGTCTCAACTAATTTACTCTCAAAAAATCTAATAAAGAACTGTAAATCTCAATTCTGCTGCTGTTTCTGTTATATAAAGCTCAAAGTCTGCGGTTCATATAACTTCAATAATATGTATAACTCAAAATGTTTAACAGTATAAAACATGCTCGAAAAACATGCGAGAATACTTATTCAAGATCAGATAATGAAATGTAACTATAAATAGCGTTTAGAAAAGAAAAGTCCACTCACTGCTGGTCCGAGCTAGCTGGACCCTTTGAAGGTCCCTCCAGTGGGTCGATCAGACCTCTGGCGCCTGATTAACCAATAATAATAAATTAATAAATTGCTCAATAAAAAGAATTAAATTAAACACCCTGCCCCCGGCTCCTAAAAGTGCGTGCACTCATTTCAAGTTACTCCTATACCCACTTTAGCTCTTCAGACAAGTAGAATGGTCTTGCAAGACCCGAAGCTTACTAGGCGATAAACCGTCAGACCGGCCGATCCGGGACCCGTGAGGTCCACGATCTCCGATGGCCAATCTGGGCTTCTCTGACGGTTCCACATAGAGAAGAAACCATGTTCAGCGAATTTGGTCCGAAACGGACGGTCGGATTAGTCAAAATCGCGTTATCGCTTAAACTTCAAACCCTAGCCCCAGGGTTTGCGATTTCGTAGTATCCGGGACTCCGATTCGCAATCCGTCGAATCCTACATGATCCTGAAATCATGTAGACCGACATATCCAAAATTGAGTGCGATCCAACGCCTCGACGACACTGCAACCAAGGATCGCGTAATATGGAAAATCCGTTCGGGGCTCAAACGGACTCCGAATCGAGATCTGCGAAATCCTACGAGGTCGTTACAGCACGAGGATGGCAAAACTACACAGAGTCACTTCACCACCCTCACCCACGCGCTGCCACAAGCGCGTGTAGATTGGGTGTCCAAAGCGATACCGGGTTGTCGAAAAATCTCCGAACCAAGACTCCAAACTCCTATCCTAGGTAAAACACCCCATTTGGAGTCACTTTTGTTCTTGGACATACCCCAAAAAGTGGCCAAAAATGGCCGATCACGGCGGCCGAATTTCGGCCAATTTTCAAGTTGAAAATCGAGTGTTCTAGAGCCAAAATCGATCAAAATCCATACATCCATCAGATAGAGCACCAAAAATAGCTAAGAAACCATACCTTACTCGATCGATTTGGTGGAGAACTAAAGGAGAACGAAGAGCTGGAAGTTCGAACTGAAATCGGCAGAAAATGGCAGATTCCAGCGAGCTCCGGCCACGGCAAGGGTGGCGACGGCTCGGGGAAGGACGGCGGGTGAGTGGTGGTTCTTTTGGTACCAACGGCGGAGATCGGCTCGGCCTGTGGTGGCCGGGGCGACGTCGAGAACGAACGGAGGTCGGGCGGCTGTGCGAATTGGGAGGAGAGAGAGAGAGGAGAGAGAAGGGAGAAAAGGGATAAAATCTGACTTTTGTCCAAATTATCATTTTGCCCTTCGCGGTATTTTGATTGTATTTTCTTCGTTACAACTCCGATTCGAGTCTACTCCGTGTCTACGGACTCGTTTCACCGTGCTCTACGCAACGGCGTAAGCGAAATTGCCAAATTCTTTCTTGATCAAAAAGTCAATTTTTCCCCTATTAAAATATGTGAGGGCAAAATTGTCTTTTTGGTAGAATAAAGAAATCCTAATTTTAAGATATTTTGGTTTGGATTATTACACACACACTACTAAGGTGCCACGAGAGTTTAAACCTGAGACCATGATAATCTGTTAATTTCTAGTTCATTATCGGTGCTCAACTTGTTAATTTTATAATTTATTTTTGTCTTCCATGATAAAGGAATGAATTATAATGGAACAAGTGATATAGTGGTTGACGAAGATTAGGATAAAATTGGAAGATAAATGTCAAATTCTATTATCTATCATCATTATACCATTTGAATATTAGTTATTGTTTTTTTTTTTTTTTAAGAGAACAGCGATAGGATTTTATTGATAGAAAAGCATAACTAGATAAAAACTACTTGTTACAATCCTTAAATAGAACATCAACTAAAAAATTTGGAGGTTCCTTGAACCAAGAAATGACTACTCTAATATGTAAAGCAATGTGGTGAGCAGCCTCATTTGCATTCCGGCGAACGTGGGTAAACCCTTCTCCAATGATCTGTGACAAAAAAAAAAAACTTAGAATCCTCTAAATTAGTTATTGTAAATGTTTACCTATTGGTTATCTTTTATAACACATGTCAAACTTAGAAATAGGTGGTAATACTACACCTTTTTTTTATTTATCAGTAATATTTGGAGGTGGCAATCAAACTTAGGACCTCAGCTGTAGGGATACATACTCTTAACCACTTAGGACCTCAGCTGTAGGGGTACACACTCTTAACCACTTAGGCCTCAGTTTTTTATACCATCATTCCAAAGAGTTTTTTGGTGTGGTGAAGTTGGAGGTTGCATCCTTTGTGCAATTTGGTGAGGGCTCATCCAAGGGAAGATTTGGAACTCAAGCATCCTAGGGTTGAGATTGGTCTTCAAGGGTATGAACATCTTTCCTCTCCTTTTACATTTGAGAAATGTAGAGTCTTGAACATGTCAACGCTTTGAATCAAAAAAGATCCATAGAAAAGGTTTTGGTTAAAGTTCTAAAATCAGCCATTTGCTTCCGTTGCTTTTCTTGAAAAGTTTTGTGCTTTAGTGGCTTAAGCAACCTAAGAAAATCTATAACATCCTTCAGCATGCTCTATCTTAAATTCAATGCCAAGGGTGCCACAGTGTTGCTATTACTGGCTTCATTGGGTGAGAAGCATGGCTATAAAATAAAATATAAATTTTTTTTATTGTATGTGTTGACATAAGCAGTTATAAAAGGAGGGCGATCCTCACACACACACTATCAAAGTGCTATAGGGGTTTGAACCTTAAGTCAAAATCATTTCCACTAGACTAGGCTTCGTTGGCCTTTCTCAGTTTATCTTTATCATATGTTATGACATGATATGAGAATTTCAAGAGACTTAGCATTTGGTTGACAACTGTTTGGGCCAAAATTGACATGGGCCAAATCAATGGCTTTAAAAAGAAATAAAGGCAATTGGGCCCGTAATTTCCTAAGTCCAAAACAAACAAAAAAAGGGAATTGCAGTTCAAAAAAATACCACAAAGAATGGCCAAAAGGTAGCCACGTGGACATAAGACCAAGTCAACAAGGTTTTTCCCACCATTTTCTCACGTGGGTTTGCTTGCAAGTTGCAAATCTGATTTGTTGAGAGCATTATATGCTACCCTGATATTTTTGTCTAAAGCAAAATATGAAATCCCTTTTAGACTGTTGGGGTTTAGCTCATTTCATCATTCCGAAGCCAATATATGGGCTTAATTTAGCAGGAAATTAAGGAAAGATGTTCCCTTGTCGTCACTATGCAGTTGCAAGGCACTATATCATCATAACCGGAGGAAAAAACACACAATCTATCTCTCTAACATATATTCAACTTTATCAACTTGGTATCAAGTTTCTCAACAGCTTTGTTGCTTTCAATTCTTGGTTTCCAATCAACAACTCCTTGAAATCCTAGTTTTATTTTTGCTCAGCCTTCTCTTTAGATTGCATGATTTTCAATTGAAGTTCGATTCCAATAATATGTTCATTTTAGTTTCATTATATTTTTGCTTTAGCTGGTCCAGCGGACTTATTCACTAACCTAAAAGGAAAAAAATAAAAAGAGAGGAGGGGGAGGAGGGGCAGTGATGCTTCTTCCTCAACCCCCTCTATGGAGTTTACCTTTAAGACTTATAGAGGAAGAGAGAGATGCTAGAGTTTCTGTCTCGCAATTATAAATAAGAGGTTAATGAGAGAGACTACTTGAGATACCTTTGCAATCAATTATTAGTAATTAGGTTGCCAAAAAAAGGGTATATTAGGCTGTTTATTTCTGTGATAAAAAATGATATTTTATTATTGATACTAAATGGGACCTGAGTCGAGAGAATTAAACGAGTTTCTCTATACATAAGGGAGAAGTCGTCAAACTAAGCAGTAGCCTGCCCTCCCTCACCTCGCCAAGGCGATTAGAGAAAACCTTTATCCTTAATAGGGTACCCTCATCATCATTATGATTATCACTATCCCAAAAACTATTAAGTCTTCTTCTTGTACATATCTTTGTGTGAGTTGAGTTTGTGCTATTATTCACATTATTCATTACGTTTTCCCATCCCATTACAGTTTGGTTTGGTATCCGAGATTTCGGGTCAACCAAAGAAAGTCGTGACAGGAGATGAAGTAAACATGGACTTTTATAGGGCCATTTGCATTTGTGTTTTGGAAGAATCTCTTGTTCTTATAATGTTAAAACTTGGCCCTCTGATAATAAGTCATGCGATCTTAACAAAGAAAGCAAAAGTTAAGAGAAAAGGTGTAATATATATATATATATATAACTACTACATAACTACTACAATTTAGGTTTGAAAACAGGATGAGTGATACAATATTACTGAGCTTTTGTAATTGACATATACATGTGATTGAAATTTACTTCCTAAAGAACCTAATCAACTAGTAAACTTCACCAATGGGGTTAGCTGGATACTAGCCCACGCCTTTAAAGTGCTCCCAAGTGGTCTGAATTCAAGTTTCCATGATACCCGTGTATGTGAGTTTTTTTCCTTCTCCTTCCTAACTTCGGCCAAAAAAAGAGAGTAGTAAACTTCATCATTATTATATTCCCCTTTAGCGACAATTCTGTATACATCACAAGACATTTGGCTTTTGCCTTAGATTTCATAAATAAATAAAAAACTTGCCCATACATCATAAGACACTTAGCTTTTATTTAGGGTTACGAGTAACCTTAGAACACTAGAGTTTCCGCCCTTAGTTGAAATCAATGTGATAAACAGGCTGTTTGTTTGGAAAGAACAGCCCCCAGTGTCTCTCAGTCTCTTCTCCAGGTTTCTTATTCTCATTAAACATGGCAAACATATAAGTCTCTAAGGGGACTCCAGGTCTCTTTGGCGTCCCTCCCTTCACGTGCTTGATCAAATTTGAGTTGTAAATTCTCGCATTCTCCTTCGTTGTCACTGTCCCATCCCCGCCAGCCGAGGGCCAACCAGTCTCTGATACGACGATTTTCAAAGAACCGCCTCCAGCCTTCTCTAATGCTGAGTAAGCCGCATCCAAGAGTGCATCAAACAGGTTTTGATACCCTAGGCTCCCATCATTCACTACAACTGAGGGAGATGTAAAAAGAGCATACTCAAGTTTAATATCCTTGCGATGGGAAATGTAACTGAAATACGGGTACATGTTAAAGAGTAACGGAGATTTGTTTCGCACTAAGAAGCTGATGATCGGATCCAGAAATGGACGATAGTAGTCCTGCCGGAATGAGCCCTCTGATGGAGGGTAGGATATTCCAAGAATTACAGGGTAAACCGCAGTGGAGACCTCGATTTTGTTTGCAAGACCAGCCTTAGAAATTGCATTTTTGAATTTTGTCCATTGCTGGGCCAACAAAGTGTGCTAGAGGACCTACGGCATCTACTTCATTTCCAACCGCAATGTATTTGAAATTCACATTGCCATGGCTTTGGACATTCTTTTTGACCCAATCATCTGCACTGGCTTGGCTAGAAGAAATGTCTTTAAGGCGCTCGTTTTCTACACCTAGAATGAGCTCAACTGGGGAGCCTTGGAGGGCTTGGAGTGCGTCAAAATTAGGAGTATAGAGCCTCATTCTTTGGATGTTGTATTGCTTGTAGAGAGCTATTACTTCTCTTGGTGGAGGTAAGTTGTCTCCTACTGTTCTATAACAAACACCAATACTTGCTTCTGCATATATATGTCAGTTTTTCTTACTTTGGCTTTATGAATAGAAATTTTATAGCATCCATATATGTTGAAAAAATTAAATACATATATACATACAAGAGAAAAGCGAAAGTCTGTGGTTTGAAGTGGCTAATTAATTTAGAGTAATTTAGACTATCGTTTGTATCAAAACAAAACAAAAGTACGCTAAGGCACTACAAACTTGGAAGTTATGTATGCATATACAAGGTATACGTGTATACATCTATACTGCAATTTAAGAGAAATTTTGACAAAGTTCCGGTGATGTGCATGTTTTACATTTATACCAAGTTATAAAAATTAAAAAAAAACATTATATAATAGAATTAAAGAAACAATCAACAATATTTTAAATAATGAGAAAACACAAAATAATATATTCCCATGTTTTTCTATCTTCCTATTTCTTGTCTATGTAAGAAAGTAGACAACCTGTTGTGGCAAGGTTAGCCATTAGCAGACCACAAAGCAGCACTATGGAAACCATGGAAGGGCTTTTGCTAACTACATGTGACTTGGCCATTGTTTAAATTTTTGCAGGTCGAAAGTTGAAGTAAGCTGAGAAGGAAAGAGGCACTGCTTTTCCAAGTTCTGAGGTTCCCTCTTTATAGATGGAGCCACAGACTCAAAGATGCACTCCATGGTAATTAAAAAATTCTGAGGTTCCCACTTTTCCAAATTGTGAGGTTCCCTCTTTACCAAGAAATTACGAAATTTGGTACAGCTTGTAGAAAACGTTGCATTAGTTAGCACAGTACTGCTCGAAACAGACTCTATTGAACTTTTCTTCCACAAAAACAAGTGGTGGAGACTCAACTGTATCTAATAAGTTCATGATGTCTATGGTCTTCTAACCATGTCTCAATTTGTAGGCTCCACTCTCCATCACTAATGTGCATGTAGAGTATGCAAAATTGAAGCTTTTAATTTAGACAAACGTTTCTATATGTGGAAACTATTTCATAGAACACCATATACTCTATGCATATAGATATACAGATTTTGATTTGTTCCCTCATATAGTATAAGAGTATACAGAGGGCACATATGGTGTCTATGATTGGATTGGATAGCTCACTAGATTTAAGATGTATATGTTGAAGGAAGAAATTGAGGCAAACTTTCAAATCTTGTAAAAATTGAAGGTATTGGGCAAAAGTGAAGTCAAAAGTCCCACATTGGAAAGTTGAGAAACCTAGCAAGGGCTTATAAGGAGTTGGACTACTCCCCTTATAGCCAATTGGTTTTGGGGTGGAACCTTAACTTTCTTCATATTATCAGAGCTGGTTAGCCCACGTGTGAAAGCCCAACGGCCACATGTGCTCCACGTCACCCAGTATGTGTCGTCCACTTGCTAAAATTCCCCACACGTGCGAGGGCGTGTGAGAATATGAAGGTAAAAAGTCCCACATTGGAAAGTTGAAAAACCTAGGAATGGCTTATAAGGAGTTGGGCTACTCCCCCCATTGTCAATTGGTTTTGGGCTGAATGTTTACCCTTACCCAACATGTGGTATTCCAATGTGGGACTTATATTTTTCAACAATATACATCTTAAAACTAATCCCTTTTAATGCCCACACAATGAAAAATCCTTCAACTCTATCTTCATTTCTGACTTCAACATAACTTGAATCTTGTGAGTTATCAGTTTCAATCCAATTTTAAGCACCAAACATGACCGTAGGGTTTTACATGTTTATAGAGTTGTAGAGTGTTATTTGTTGGGTGAGGATGCATTAATTGTGGAGTTTTTGGCAATACAAAAAAAGCAACTTTCAAGTTTAACACTAGAATGAGAAAATCTGTACAATCAGAGAACTTCAATGGATCAAAACTGATAACAAAAATTTCAGAAATAGATCTAATAGTCAAGGAAGCCATGCACTACTACGATTTACTATTTGCGCGACGGAAGTTTGCGCGACGAATAAAATTTCGTCGCGCAAAGAACTCTTTTGCGACGCAAAATAAATTCCGTCGCGCAAAGAACAGAAAACTAGCGCGACAAATAATTTCGTCGCGGATAGAGACTATGCGCGACGTAAATAAATTGCGTCGCGCAAAGATGCAACCTCTATGCAAAATGGCGCCAAACTCTTGCGCGACGACAGAGAGCGTCGCGCATGAGTATATTGCGCGACATTTCAACTTATTCGTCGCGCAAAGATGGACCGGAATTTGCCGCCTCTTATGGCGGTAAAAAAATTTTGCGCGACGAGTGTTTTCGTCGCAAAAGACAACTTAGGGCGACGAAAAAATCAACCGTCGCGTAAGAAAACGAGGGAAACTTAATTTTGGCGCCAATATGGAGGTGGGTTTTTGCGCGACGGAAGTACGTCGTCGCGTAAAGTGTAATAGCGGTGCAACCTTGCGCGACGAAATAGTTTAATTTGCGCGACGAAGTATGAACTTTGCGCGACGCCAGTTTGTATTCGCGCGACGGAATTTTTGTGCGACGAATAAATTTGTTCGTCGCGCAAAAAAGTAGATGTCGACACGTGATTGCGCGACGGAAATGTTGTTTTGTGCGACGGAAAAGTAGGTTTTCGCGACGGCGTTTCGCGCGACGAATTTTTCTTGTTCGTCGCGCAAAGTCCTTCTTCTCCATATTTGTATCTGCCATTGCAGAGGCAGAATGCATTGCATTCTGCCTCTCTCTCACTCTCCCTCCCTGCTGCTGCTCTGCTGTGAATTCTATATGTTTATTAGGTATGTATTTTTTGTCGTTAGTTTAAATGTATTAATGTAAATTCGTACTAATGCTATTAATTTTGTTCTCATTAGGGATATTTGTGATTAGTGGTTGGTGGAGAACGATTGAGAAGGTATGTTATTGTAAAAGTTTGTTTGTTATGTTTGTACTTTTTTTTGTGAAGTTATATGTTTATAATGTTGTGAAATTGTGCGTGACGTAGCACAATGTGTTGTGATGTACGAAGTTAATTGAAATTAACTTCGTACTTTTATTTTTATGTTTAGTAACACGTAGTTTCCCGTTCGAGATTAGTTGGATTTCGTGCATGGATGCGTAAGGCATGACTGCGGTCCAATTAATTCTTGAATTGTCCCATTATTTGGACAGTTTGGTAATGCATAGTGTTGTCACATAATCTTCGGCTACAGGATTAGGTTTCGATTGTGGAGATTTCTGGTGTCATCTCGGTACGTTCTTCGGGTGGTACGTAGGTATTTATACCTATGCCCACTTCAAGAACTGTGTCGAGATGCTGCCGAAATTAATCCACGTCGAAATCTAATCTCATGTAGCCGTAGGTTACGTGACAGGACTATGCATTCCCGAATGGGATAGGGCCCTTACCGGAGGCATAAGGTGACATTATAACTTCGTATGAAGTTGTTGTGATTGTTGTGTCGTGATTGTGGTTTCAGGAATTATGAGCAGAAGGTGGATACAGAACCCGAATAGATGCGCAGACGAATACTTGGATGGAATCGAGGATTTTATTGAGTTTGCACGTAGACACAACCCGGGTGCAACTAGAATCCGTTGTCCTTGTAGGAGGTGTAACAACACGTTGTTTGAGACAATTGAAAATGTTGGATTTCATTTAGTAAGGAATGGAATGATTGAAACATATAGCATTTGGAACCTTCACGGCGAACAAGTAGACCATGCTTCGTCTTCAAATGCCCCAAGAGTGGACAATGTTGAACCTATTGTGGATCCTAATGATCAAGTCATGGGTATTATACAGGATGCTTTTCCATTCGCATCGACCAACATCAATCAGGAAGGGGAAGATGACGTGCCTACACCAATAGACAGTGCGGAGTTTGAACAGTATGAAAAACTGTTAAAAAATGCCAACCAAGAGTTATACCCGGGGTGCGAGAGTTTTTCCGTTCTCACTGCCATTGTGGAGCTAATGCACGAAAAAATAAAGTATCGTATGTCCAACTTGTGTTTCGATTACTTTTTGGGGGTTTTCAAGAGAATGCTTCCGACGGACAATTGTTTGCCGAAAGACCATAAACATGCACAGAAGGTGTTGCATGGTCTTGGATTGGGTTATGAAAAAATCCACGCTTGCAAAAAAAATTGCATGTTATTCTACAAAGAGCATGAAACGTTGGATACATGCCCTATATGCAATGAGTCGAGGTTCAAAATGACATCCCAGAATAGAACGACTAAGATACCACAAAAAGTGATGCGTTATCTGCCCCTTAAACCTAGGTTGCAGAGATTGTATATGTCGACGCATACTGCCACAGACATGAGATGGCATAAGGAAAAACGGGTAGACGATGATGTGATGCGGCATCCTGCAGATGGGGAGGCATGGAAAGAGTTCGATCGAACGTTCCCCGAGTTTGCTGCTGATCCCCGAAATGTTAGATTGGGACTTGCCACCGACGGATTCAATCCGTATGGGGTTCTAAACCAACACCACAGCACTTGGCCGATTTTCGCATTCCCATATAATTTGCCGCCTTGGAAATGCATGAAAAAAGAATACATGATGATGACTGTTTTGATAACTGAGGATCCTGGCAGGTCAATTGATGTGTACTTAAGGCCTCTGGTTGATGAGCTGAAGGATTTATGGACAAACGGTGTTCGCACGTACGATAAATCAACTGGGAGGATGTTCACTTTGCGGGCAGCAGTTATGTGGACTGTGAATGATTTCCCAGCATATGCAATGGTTTCTGGGTGGAGCACAAAGGGTTATATGGCATGTCCTGTATGCAAGGAAGATGTAACTTCTGGTTGGCACGCAGGGAAAGTTTGTTACCTTGGTCATCGGAGATGGTTGCCATGGGACCACGAATGGCGGAAAAAAGATAAAGAGTTCGACGGGAACACAGAGCGTCGCCTCAGACCTAGAGAATGGTCCGGTGATGAGATCTTGGAACAGCTGAACCGTTTGGATTTTGCTCCGTTCGGAAAAACAGTTAGTCGGACCAGACCTTCTACACATTTGAACTGGACGCACAAGCCTATGTTTTTTGAGCTCCCATATTGGTCGAAACTGAAATTGAGGCACAATCTAGATGTGATGCATGTTGAGAAAAATGTATTCGACACATTGGTGGGCACGATTCTAGATATCGAGGGGAAGACGAAGGACACGATCAAAGCTCGCCTTGATTTGGAAAGAATGGGCATACGAAGGGGTTTATGGATGAATAGGGACAGTGATAAAGCTAGAAGGGATCTTGCATTCTTTTCTATGAAACCGAATGACAAAAAAGAGTTCCTAAAGTTTGTATCGTCTGTCAAATTTTCCGATGGGTATGCTTCTAATATCGCACGTTGCGTGAATGTCGATGGGGGTAAATTTACTGGACTTAAGAGCCATGACTGCCATGTGTTTATGCAACGCCTACTTCCTGTGGGTATTCGACACCTACTGCCGGAAGATGTGGTGAAGCCAATCATGTTGTTATCCAGATTTTTTTTCCCAACTGACGGCAAAAACATTGCGAAGGACAGACATGTTTCAGTTGCGCCATGACATTGTCCAAGTCCTATGCAAGTTTGAGATGATATTTCCGCCAGCTTTCTTTACAAGTATGATGCACGTGATGGTTCACTTGCCAGAAGAGGCATTGCTTGCTGGTCCTGTCAACTATCGCTGGATGTATCCAATAGAAAGGTATATAATCTTTATCATTTGTGTATGCATCATTATCGACACTTTGCTAATTTGTATCATATCGTTTTATTTTGGCAGGCTTCTCGGAGAGCTGAAAAAAAAGTGTACGCAACAGGGCAAAGCCCGAAGGATCAATTATAGAGGCTTGGGTTCAATATGAGTCGCTTACTTTCTGTGGAATGTATTTAAAAGATGTGGAGACGGTTTTCAATCGTCCTCAACGCAATAATGACGGAGGTATGAGAAATGAAAAACTTTCTGTTTTTGCCCAAAGCGCACGACCATTTGGAGATCCTGGACGAGGAGAGTCGTTTTCTAGAAATGACATGGAGGTAGCGCATTGGTTCGTACTGAACAATTGTGATGAGATAATGGCCTACTTAGATGAGCATGAACAGATGATGAAGCGAGAACATCCATCACATTTGGTTGCCCGGAAACACCGTGAATTATTTCCACAATGGTTTTTGGATTCTGTAAGTTATAAGTGTTTTGTAATTGACAAATATAAATTGTAGTATTTCATTTTGTCGACTAACATGTAAATGGTTTTGTATACTATTAGGTGAATAAATTGAAATCATCGAATTCCCCCACTTACAGTGATGAGTTATATAACTTGGCGTTCGGCCCAATTCAGGCTGAATTGTTCTCGGGTTGTAATGTTAACGGCGTCAAATTTTTGGGGGCCGCACGAGATGACAAGTTGTGTACGCAAAACAGCGGTGTCCATGTCCCAGGTGGAGGCGAAAGTACGGACATTGATTTCTATGGCAAACTGAAAACTGTCGTGCAATTGCTTTACAAAGATCGATACCAAGTCATCATGTTTAAGTGTCGATGGTTCGATACCAACCCAAATAGGGCGGGAAGTGTTAAAATCGACCATGGAGTACTGTCTGTGAACATTAACAGAACTTGGTATGATGACGACCCGTACATTTTGGCAAACATGGCGTCCCAAATTGTGTATCTAGATGACCCTAAAGCCGGGAACGGGTGGAAAGTTGTGCAGAAGATGGATCATAGGAACGTGTATGATATACCAGAACTAGACCCAAGTGACAACGGCGTCGACAATGTGGCTGACCAACGTTTAGAATCTTCAATGGAAAATGATGCGGAAACACTTCGAGATACAAATGTTATACAAGAACCGTTTCAAATAGAAGGAGTGTCTTCAGTCGAAATACCGATTCAGTCAATTACAATTGACCTCGGTGATCTTCCCCGATACGATGTTGCAGTGGGCCCTAGCAACGCCGATGATGCAGTTATAGAGGAGGAGGAGGAAGAAGATTGGGAGACCGAGAGTGATGATAGCGACGATAACGAAAGTTATTATAGTTCCGATGATGAATAATGAATTTATTTGTAAATTTATTATGTTAGTGTATTCATTTTGTGTAATACAAATCTTTGAATATATGTAGTTGTCCATATGTAGTTGTGTATTCATTCTCCATATTTCATCACAAACTTAATTGGAATGTCAATACTTTAGTCAATACTTTAGTCAGTACTTATTACGATCCCATGCTTGTTGATTGGTTTTTATTTATTTATTTATTTATTCATGCCTTAAGGCCTCTTCAATTATTATTTTTTTCTTTTGAGATATAGTTATTTCTTCATGTTTAAACAGAAAATTTAAGTTATTTCTCAAATATTACCTGTGTGCCACTTATTTTTCTTCACTTTGGTTCATGATTAGTGGCATCAATCTAGTCAAACCGATAAATTCGGACGATTCAAATCTTAATTATCAATTTAGTTTGGTTTTGATGAAGAAATACAAAGCCTTTCCAAAAAATACAACGCATAAAAAAATGATGACTACAAAACCTTGCATACACAATTTGAAAAAATCTTTGCGCGACGAAGTCACTTTATCGTCGCGCAAAAATACCATACGCGACGCATAAAAATGCGTCGCATAAATTTTGCGCGACGAAGAAACCTCGTCGCAATTGTTTTTCGCGACGAATATGATTGCGTCGCGCATGGATTTTTGCGCGACGAAAGACGATTTCGTCGCGCAAATATATATTAGGCAACATTACAGTATATTATGTACACACATATATATTTCAAATTGGCGATCGAAGTAGTTCATTGTATTCATATGGAGTGTAGGACTGTTGGTGCAAAAAATCATCAACATCGGAGTTCAAATAACCGTTCAATCATCACTTTTTATTTAGAACCGTCGAAAAGTTTTACCCCGTTACTTAATCTCTGAATGTTTTTTTGGGCCGAATTTTGCTGTCTATGATCTCGAATTATAAAAAAACAAGTTGGACGGTTGGATGACTGAAACTAGTTTCGTAAACTGACTGTGCTATCAAAATCATATATTCACCAAAAACTAAAAAATTTGTTCATACATTTGTCAACATGTAACTTAACGTTTCTGTGGTATCCCTTAGTGTAAAAATCTGAAATTGAAGATCAAATTCATTCATTGTACTCATATAGGGTCAACAAATGTTGCTGTAAAAAATGATCAAAATCGGAATTAAAATAACCGTTAAATCATGACTTTTCATTTATAACCGTCGAAATATTTTGTCCCGTTTTCTGATATCTGAATGTTTGGTCGTTTTGATTTTTGGCGTATAAGATCTCCAAGTATAAAAAAAATAAGTTTGCCGGTTGGATCATTGAAACTATTTTAGGGTTTAGGGTTTAGGGCTTAGGGCTTAGGGTTTAGGGTTTACATTTTAGGGTTTAGGTTTTGCGCGACGAATAACATTTCCTATCGTCGCGCAAAGTGGAAGTAAAAAAGATTGCGCGACGGATAAGTTTTCATTCGTCGCGCAATCTGGGACACACAGTTCACCCCTCCATCCCCTTTGAACACTTAGTGAAAATTGTATGAAATTCTGAACTTGCGCGACGAAGAAACAGTATTCGTCGCGCAAACCGTCGCGCAAAGTTCATTATTCCATTTTGCGCGACAGAATTTGCGCGACAACTTGATATTCGTCGCGCAAAGTGCACAGACCCTTCAGATTCAGCCTCCCGCTAAACCCTAAATCCCAAAATTTTGGCGGCCAACAACGTTTTGCGCGACGAATATCTTATTATCCGTCGCGCATAGTTCATTAATTCCATTTTGCGCGACAGAGTTTGCGCGACAACTTCATGTTCGTCGCGCAACCATTCAGATTCAGCCTTCCGCTAAACTCTAAATCCCAAAATTTTGGCGGCCAACAACGTTTTGCGCGACGAATATTATATTATTCGTCGCGCATAATTCATTAGTTCCATTTTGCGCGACAGAGTTTGCGCGACAACTTGGGGTTCGTCGCGCAACCGTTCAGATTCAGCCTCCCGCTAAACCCTAAATCCCAAAATTTTGGCGGCCAACAACGTTTTGCGCGACGAATATCTTAATATCCGTCGCGCATAGTTCATTAATTCCATTTTGCGCGACAGAGTTCGCGCGACAACTTAGTATTCGTCGCGCAACCATTCAGATTCGTCGCGCCACCATACGGATTCGTCGCGCAATTTTTTGTTCGTCGCGCAAGGTTCATTAAAGCCAATTTGCGCGACGAGAAGTGCGCGACGGATTTGTATTCGTCGCGCAAAGTCACATAAATCTGCAGAAACGACCCCAGCCTTCTTCTTCCCCATTTCTGGTTTGCTCCTCCGCAATCTTATCTCTCTCCGCTGTCGCCTCCGTCCTCTCTCTCCGTTCGTACCTCAGCCACCTCCCTGCCGTCACCTCCGCTACCACCCTGCCGTCGCTGCCCCCCTGCCGCGTCGCCGCCCCCCTGCTTCGGTTTATCCCGAATTTTCGCCGCCGATTTCTCTCTCCTCCGGCCGCCATTTCGAACACCTGAGGTATGATTTCTCGACTACTTTTTGTGCTCTAGCTGATGGTTGGTTAGGATTTACTGAATTTTCGATGTAGGAAATACAAATTATAACCTAGGTTTTGGCCGGTTTTGGAATGTCAAATCCGGCCACTTCCGGCCATTTTTCGAGGTAGGTCCGAGAACAAAAGTGGCTCCATTTAATGTTTTCAACCTAGGGTAGGAACCTTGGCCCTTAGTTTTTAGAATTTTCCGGCGAATTTTATCGCTTTGGACACCCACGCGCTGCCGGCGCGTGTGGTGGTGGGTGGGATAGTGTGGCAGTGGGGCATTGGGTCCCAGAACAATCCCCTGTTTGTCACGAGCGCGTAGGTTTGCTCGGATTTGAATTTGGTTGCCGTTTGAGTCTTGATCGGATTTCGCCTATTGTGCGATTTCCGGGTTTGATATGTTCGGACCGTTGGATCGAACTGAAACTCACGTAGTTGTACCTTTGTGTTTCTAGGATCGTTTAGGATTCGACCGATCGTTGATCGGAGACCCGGATACTCCGAAATTCCAAACCCTAGGTCATGCTATGCTTTTAATTAATTAGTTTAAATTCTGAATGAAATTATATGTGCAGATGTCAGACTTGATTAGGCGTGGTAGGTCGATGACGACTGCACCGAGTTCGGATCCCCCGGCTCAGTCGGCATCTGCTGCCACTGCTCCAGCTTTGCTGGACCACGTGGTGGTTGGTCCCGGGGCGTCCCAGGCGCCTGCGTCATCTTCGTCATCCGTCGCGCAGCCACCTAGTGCTAGGCGGCGGCACCGGCCCACCGACACCATCGACACGACATCGACCGGCGGTACTGGTGCCTCGGGATCACAGCCAGGTATAACTACACTTTTGTATTGTTAATTTTATATTGAAATTTGACAATGTTTTTTTTATTTAACATTAATACCTTATTTCTTTGCAGCGAAGAAGAACACCCGAGGGCCGTGTCGTCAGCTGAAGACGGCGAAGGTCACTCGGGTGACCAACAGTCGTATCAGCATCGGATACGACGAGCGCCATCGAGCTGCACCGACGGCGGAGTTGCATAGCTCCTTGGCCCACGACATTGGCCACGTCGTGCGGACCCATTGCCCGATGCAATGGAAGTCTTGGAGGGTCATTCCTGACGAGATCAAGGCGGAGGTTCGCGGCCAGTTGTCGGTATGTACCTTACATTTTCATTATTTTTCTTTAAAATTGTGTATATTTCTATTACTTAACATATCTAATTAATTGATTGCAGACGAACTATAACTTGGA
>NC_047656.1:7513847-7558798 GCF_902201215.1 Prunus dulcis | reverse complement strand
TTTTTGTCGCGCTGCTTTTTGTGCGACAAAATTGATGTTTGCGCGACGCTTTTTTATTCGTCGCGCAAATAGTAAAATGTAGTAGTGATGACTATTAGTAATACAAATAAGAAAGAAAAACTCTAAGCACTATAAGTTGCATTGACTGACTTCATAGACTTGAATTAATGGTCCAGTCCAGGAGTATATATGTTTCTCCTTTCTTATGTTTATTTTGTTATTATTTTGTTTCTACCCAGAACATGTTTCAAACAATTCTGAATATATGGATTATTATGGAACCTCATGGGCTGGAATCTAATCAAAACTGAGAATCTTCTGGATTGGTTGCTGATAAATTGTGCGATCGAATTTGTATTCTCATGTCCATTACTGGTGGGAGTGACAAAATTTATTGAGTGAAACTAATAAAAGACCTCTTAATAAAAAAGATATTATGACTATAAATACTAACCACAAATTGAATATCTATCATGAGAGTTTCTAACTGAGAATGATAACATGAAAGTTGCAACTAGCTATTGGGTCATGACTCATGACAGTCACGTAAAAAAAAAAAAAGTAGTTTTCATTCATTGATATCACATATTTGGAAAGAAAAAGAAAAGAAAAAGACGCATATCTAAAATTAAAGTGATTTTCTCAACAAGAAAAAAAGAAAATCATGTGATATGATAATTGCTTACAAAAAAGCTTTTGTTTTATCTGTGCCTGTGATCGCCCTTGTGAATATGTCTAGGCCCAAATCGCCCTTGGGAACATGTGCATGTGCTTCCGGTTTTTGCCTCACTCCTCATTTCATATGGACAGAATTTGGATGGGCAAAACCTTTTAGAATTTAGAAACTTTACTCTTGGATGAACCAATTCACAACAATTATCCTTGGCAAAACTTTACTCACCTAATAAGAAATCCGACTAACTTTATATTTTCCTTTTCGAGTTGGGAAAGGATTAAGCCTCTATATATTTGGCTATTTAGTCAAATAATATGGGTAGAATATTTTTAAATTGTATTTCATTCTTCAAAATGAGGTATTTATAATACAAGGATATAACCCTAGTATGGTCAAAGTAGAAAACAAGATAAAATTATAATTATACAATATATGTACAAAACGAAAAAAATAGACTAGGAAATAAATCTCCTAATTAAGCTAGGATATTACTAACACTCCTCCTCAAGTTGGAGTAAAGATGTTATGCATGCTCAACTTGTCAAGCGAGTTGAGAAATACCGTAGTAGACACAGTTTTCTTAAGAAAATCTGCCAGTTGATACTCGGATGATATAAATGGAAAAGAAATACTTTCAGCATCCAACTTTAACAAAATGTTGATCAACCTCCACGTGCTTTGTACGATCATGTTGCACAAGGTTATGCGCAATTGCAATTGTAGCTTTATTATCACAATACAAATCCATGGGTTTCTAGGGTCCAAAACTCAAGATGTCTCAACAATCTTCTCAACCATAGTAACTCACACACACCTTGAGCCATCCCACAGTACTCGACCTCAGCACTAAACCTAGACACCAATTTTTCACTACTACAATTTACTATTTGCGCAACGAATAGATACGCTTGAGCGACGAAAAAAAATATTTGTCGCTCAAACTATTGAAAACTTGCGCGACCAAAACTTTCGTTGCACAAGAGTACTTAGCACGACAAAAAAAAAAGGGTCGCTCAAAGTGAGGAAGAAAAACACAAGTTTATTGTTTTTGGCGGTAAACACTTGCGCGACGACACATATCGTCATGAAAGAAAACTTAGCGCGATGGTTGCCCTTTTCATCGCATAAAGTTAGACAAAAAACAGTGGGTCTTTTTCTTTGGCAGCAAATACTTGAGCGACCACAAATGTCGTCGGAAAAGAAAACTTAGCGCGACGACAAGCCATATCATCGCGTAAGAAAAACGTGGGATTTTTTATTTGGTGCCAAATACTTGCGCGATGGAAACTTATGTCGTCAATTAAAATGTGATGTCAGCATGTTCATGCGCGACAAAAATTTTCTTTTGTGCGACGAAATTTTGTGAGACGAAATAAATTTTTTGTTGCGCAAACGTAGGGTGTCGACCTATACCTGTGCGACGAAATGGACAATGTTTGCTACGAAAATGTGGTTTTGCACGACGAAGAAATAGATTTGTTGTGCAAAATCCTTCTTCTTCATATCTGGATTCTGCCATTGCATAGGCTGAATGCAAAAAAAAAAAAAAAAAAAAAAAAAAAAATGCCTGCCTCTGCTAGGAAGTCAATACGTTCATTGAGTAAGTACTTTTTGTCGTTAGTTTAAGAGTATTAATGTAAATTCATACTAATGCTATTAATTTCGTTCTTGTTAGGGATATTTGTAATTAGCGATTGGTGGAGAACGATTGAGAAGGTATTTTATCCGTTTATATTTTTAAAATATTAAATTAATTACATTATGTTAAATTTAGCTTGTTAAGTTTGTATTTTTTTTGTGAAATTATATTTATATTATGTTGTTAAATTGTGCGTGACGTAGCACAATGTGTTGTGATGTACAAAGTTAATTGAAATTAACTTCGTACTTTTATTTTTATTTTTAGTAACACTTAGTTTCCCATTCGAGATTAGTTGGACTTCATGCATGGATGCGTGAAGCATGACTGCGGTCCAATTAATTCTTGAATTGTCCCATTATTTGGACTGTTTTTGAATGCATAGTCATGTCACGTAATGTATGGCTACAGAATTAGGTTTCCATTGTGGAGATTTCAGTGTCATCTCTGTACGTTCGTCGGGTGATACGTAGGTATTTATATTTACGGTACACCTTAAGAACTGTATCGAGATGCTGCCGAAATTTATCCACGCTGAAATCTAATCTCACGTAGCCGTAGATTACGTGACATGACTATGCATTCCCGAATGGGACAGGGCCCTTACTAGAGGCATAAGGTGACAGTATGACTTCATATGAAGTTGTTGTCATTGTTGTGTTATGATTGTGGTTTTAGGAATTATGAGCAGGAGGTGGATACAGAATCCGAATAGATGCACAGATGAATACTTGGATGGAATCAAGGATTTGATTGAGTTTGCACGTACACACAACCCATGTACAACTAGAATCCGTTGTCCTTGTAGAAGGCGTAACAACATGTTGTGGAAGACAACTGAAAATGTTGGATTTCATTTAATAAGGAATGAAATGATTGAGACATATAGCATTTGGAACCTTCACGGGGAACAATTAGACCATGCTTCGTCTTCAAATGCCACAAGAGTGGACAATGTTGAACCTAGTGTGGATCCTAATGAACAAGTCATGGATATTATACATGATATTTTTCCATTTGCATCAACCAACATCAATCAGGAAGGGGAAGATGACATGCCTACACCAATAACAGTGCAGAGTTCGAACAATATGAAAAACTATTAAAAAATGTCAACCAAGAGTTATACCCGGGATGCGAGAGCTTTTCCGTTCTCCCAGCCATTGTGGAGCTAATGCACACAAAAATAAAGTATTGTATGTCGAACCTGTTTTTCGATTACTTTTTGGGGGTTTTCAAGAGAATGCTTCCTACGAACAATTGTTTGCCGAAAGAACATAAATATGCTCAAAAGGTGTTGAATGGTCTTGGATTGGGTTCAAAAAAAAATTCACGCTTGCAAAAATAATTGCCTGTTATTGTACAAAGAGTATGAAACATTGGATACCTGCCTATATGCAGTGAGTAGAGGTTCAAAATGACATCTCAGAATAGAACTACTAAGATCCCACAAAAAGTCATGTGTTATCTGCCCCTGAAACCTAGGTTGCATCGATTGTATATATCAACGCATACTGCCATATACATGACATGGCATAAGGTTAAACGGGTAAACGATGATGTGATGCGGCATCCTACAGATGAGGAGGCATGGAAAGAGTTTGATCAAAAGTTTCCCGAATTTGCTGCTGATCCCCAAAATGTTGGATTGGGACTTGCCATTGGCAGATTCAATCCATATGGGGTTCTAAACCAACACCATAGCATGTGGCCAATTTTCGTATTCCCATATAATTTGCCACATTGGAAATGCATGAAAAAGAATACATGATGATGACTGTTTTGATAACTGAGGATCCTGGCAAGTCAATCGATGTTTACTTAAGGCGGCTGGTTGATGAGCTAAAGGATTTATGGACAAACGGTGTGCCCACGTACGATAAATTAACTAGGACGATGTTCACTTTGCGAGCAAAAGTTATGTGGACTGTGAATGATTTTTCCACATATGCAATGGTTTCTGGGTGGAGTACAAAGGGTTATATGGCATGTCCTGTATGCAAGGAAGATGTAACTTCTGGTGGAACGCTGGAAAAGTTTGTTACTTTGGTCATCGGAGATGTTTGCCATGGGACCACGATTGGCTGGAAAAGGATAAAGAGTTCAACAGGAACATATAGCGTCACCTCAGACCTAGAGAATGGTCCGGTGATGAGATCTTGGAACAGCTTAACCATTTGGATTTTTCTCTGTTCGGGAAAATAGTTAGTCAGACTAGACCATCTGCACATATGAAATGGACGCACAAGCCTATGTTTTTTGTGCTCCCATATTAGTCGAAACTAAAATTGAGGCACAATGTAGACGTGATGCATGTTGAGAAAAATGTATTTGACACATTGGTTGGCAGGATTCTAGATATCGAGGGCAAGACAAAGGACACGATCAAAGCTCGTCTTGATTTGGAAAGAATGGGCATAAGAAGGGGTTTATGGATGAATCGGGACAGTGATAAAGCTAGAAGGAATCTTGCATTTTTTTCTATGAAATCGAATGACAAAAAGGAGTTTCTAAAGTTTGTATCGTCTGTAAAGTTTCCCAATGGGTATGCTTCTAATATCGCACATTGCGTGAATTTTGACGGGGGTAAATTTGTTGGACTTAAGAGCTATGACTGTCATGTGTTTATGTGACACCTGCTTCCTGCGGGTATTCGACACCTATTGCTAGAAGATGTAATCAAGCCAATCATGTTGTTGTCCAGTTTTTTTTCCTAACTGACGGCAAAAACGTTGCGAAAGACAGACATTAATCAGTTGCGCCATGACATTGTCCAAGTCCTATGCAAGTTTGAGATGATATTCCCTCCATCTTTCTTCACAAGTATGATCCACGTGATGGTTCACTTGCCAGAAGAGGCATTGCTTGCTGATCCTGTCAACTATCGTTGGATGTATCCAATAGAAAAGTATATAATCCTTACCATTTGTGTATGCATCATTATCATATGCTTGCTAATTTGTATTATATCGTTTTATTTTGGCAGGCTTTTTGGAAAGCTGAAAAAAAAAATGTACGCAACAGGGCGAAGCCTGAAGGATCAATTATAGAGGCTTGGGTTCAATATGAGTTGCTTACTTTATGTGGAACGTATTTAAAAGATGTGGAGACTGCTTTCAATCGTCCTCAGCGCAATAATAACGGAGGTTTGAAACTTTCTGTTTTTTTCCCAAAGCGCACGACCCTTTGGAGATCCTAGATGAGGAGAGTCGTTTTCCAAAAATGACATGGAGGTAGCGCATTGATTCGTACTGAACAATTTTGTCAAACTAACATGTGAATGGTTTTGTACAATATTAGGTGAATAAGTTGAAATAATCGAATTCCCCCACTGAATAGTTCTCGGGTTGCCATGTTAGCGATATCAAGTTTTTGGGGACTGCACGAGATGACAAGTTGTGTACGCAAAACATCGGTGTCCATGTCCCAAGTAGAGGCAAAAGTACGGACATTGATTTCTATAGCAAACTCACAACTGTCGTGCAATTGCTTTACAAAAACCGTTACCAAGTGATCATGTTTAAGTGTCGATGGTTTGATACCAACCCAAATAGGCAGGAAAGTGTTCACCCATTTTGTGTTTGTTCCTGTAATGGTAGGGTAAAGTTCCTCATTGCCTTAAAAACCATTGTCTGGTCAACAAGTCAATTTTTTTTAGTGTGCGAGCGTGCCACTTCTAGTAATGAAAAATCCTAGCAGACTTCGAAAATAGATAACTTGCGCCCCAAGTTACTGATTTCTAAACAAGCAAATGTGAATTTGGGTGAGGAATATCTCCCAAGTAAGTTCTTTTCTTGCCTCAGACTGGTGAGGACTTCACAATTTTTCACAGTACAATATTGGTAGCTCTGGCCAGAATAAATGACGAGAAAATGAATGGTTTTTAGGCAGACCTACCTTTTACAAAGCTCAAAAGGTAAAGGCCAACTCCATAAAGACAAAAAGAAGGCTGGACTTCCATTTCTGCCTGGATAGATGCTTCTGATCCGGGCTGGACTGGACTGTTAGCAACTTCAACTGTCAAGTTTCAGCTGTAAATCGATACCAACGTTCGAGTTTGGCAGAGCTTTAATCTATTTCAAGCTCTGGAAGGCTTTTTGAACGGACATAATTGCGGTCTCTTCTGTCGGAAAGGGATAAAAATGGTTGGATTCAAGGATTATTGAGCTGGAACTGCACTGTGATGCCTGTTCTTCTTGATTAGGGCTCTTCATAAATTTGTTGAGGTTTTCATATTTGTAAAAAGTAGACTCTGTTTGTTTTGGCATTTGCTAACCAAATTTGTAACAAGAGAAGTCTCGTTTTGAATTATTTTTTTCTAAGTCTGAAACTAAAGGTTTTGATTTGTAGCCGGGTTCTTTCTTGTGGTTCAATGAGTTTTTGGTTGCTTCAGTTTGTTTGAAGATTCTCAGAGATCAAGTGATCATTTTGAGTTTTTGTCTTTGGTTGATTTTTGGTTGTTTGGTTGATTGTCCTCTTTTACCTGTTCACATCCTCTCATATTTATAGGAAATGCTGGAGTGGGTATCTTAATCTTTTAAAATGTGCGGCAGTTTTTCTCAAAAACAAAATCTTTATTTTTTAGAAAAAAAAAAAAAAGGGAAGTTTATCTTTATCAAAAATAGACTATCAATGGTCAGTTTTAAGTCAATCACTTCCCTGCTTTTCTTTAAAAGACAACCTAATCTCTCTGCTTTTATGAGATTTCAATCTGCCGTGATGGTTAGTTTGATTTTTCAGATGAACAACTCCTTGCACCCTACTTATCTCTTTAGAAAATATAGCTTGCTTATCTCTTGGAAATGGTACATGCTCTGGAGCATAATTTTTTTGAATATAGAAAAGGGATTGTGATCTTCTTTTGCCCGAAAAAGCTGGAGACTTTTGCCTGTTTTAAGACTTGCTTTTATTAACTCCTTAGCAACCCAGTTGAAATTGCTGACTTTTCAAAGTCAGGAAGTCACGTGGGTCTGTTTCTCTACTTGGGCTTCATCTTTCTACACTTTGAACATGCCAAGCCCGAGTCATCCTCGTGGTGGGATAGGTTCTGGGCTGGGCTTTCATTGAATTTGGGCTCTCGATTCCAATTTTAGTCCATACTGTCAGGGTCTGTGACAGGACCCGAATCAAATTCCGCTTTGGAATTCGAGTCGAACCCTGTGCGTGTCCGACACTTGGTAAATGTCGGGCACAAATGACCTATTTGCCCTTTTTCTTAAAATTTTAACCTTGACTTCTACCGAAATTTTGACAGAGTCTCCCTTGTAATTTGCTCAATCCCAAAATTTTCACCTGTCAAAATGAGCAGAATATCTACACAACCAACTGCCAGCACTTCAATAAACATGCTAAAAGTTCCATTCTCACATTCCAGGGCAATATATCAGAGCAATTTTGATAGTTTACGGATTTCTTAATTGGTTTAAGTACCAACACTTTTGAACCAGAAGACACGGAAGTCACGATGGCCCGGTGGTGGATGTATTGTGCACGCTACAGCCTGGGGGTGCAAAACAGTTGAAAGTGTGAGTGGACCAAAAATAACTGTTCATAATATCTACGAATATACTAACCCCCATTGTAAAATTAGTGAAATAAATCTAAATACGTATTCTGCATTTAAAACATACTAAACTTAAGGCACTATATGTAAATCATATTCGAACTCGATAATTCTCGCATAAAAACAATGAAATCAAATACAATTGAGTAAAACTGAATATCTAAACTACCTTTAAAACATATTAAAATCAACGCGATTACATATTTATAAAAATATATGCTATAAACTTGCATGAAAGCATTGAAATCCAATTTCGCATAAAAGCACTGAAATCAAACCTACATAAAAGCAATGTACTCAAAACTTGAATCAAAGCACTGAAATCAATCAAATCTACCACTCGGATGTACCCCTTTAATTCCATCAATTCCCCTGGCAGGTCTCGGCGACACAAAATCTATCCGAGCTGCAAACTGGCAGGATACAGGGGACTATACTCAGCCTGATCCGCTGGCAGGTCTCGATGACACAAAGTCGACTCGAGCCGCTCTGGCTGGATTCAGGGGACCGTAGTCAGACTGATCTGCAATCCTGACAGGCCTCGGGGACACGAAGTCAGCCGAGCCGCAAATCCTGGCAGGTCTTGGGACACCAAGTCTGTCGAGCCGCAAATCCTGGCACTCACGGTCCGAGCGTCCCCGAAACTCGTGAGGCAATGTCAAGTGCACTGACAGAACTGTAAATAGACTGGATGTCCGTAGACATCGGTCCATCTGAGGGTAATCATCAAAAACGGGTACATGGTGGTTTTAAAATAAAATATTTTTGAAAAACCTGAGAAATAACTGAGTTTTGTTAAATATAAAGCTGTGCTGCTATTTTATCTGATACAAGTTATAAACTCTGCTTTCTATCACACTTTAGCATGCTCAACTAAGCAGCATAGGAATAAAGGTATTTTACGGCATAAATCATGCTCGGAAAGCATTCCATAAAACTTATACAAGTTCAAATAATGAAATTCATTCATATAAACTCATTTATATAAAATCAATATAAAATCATTTATATAAAATTATTTATATAAACTCATTTATATAAAATTATTTATGGAAGAAAGTCCACTCACTCCTGGTCCGAGCTCACTAGACCTCCTGACGGTCTCTCCTGCGGGCCTGCCTGGCCCCGAGTGCCTGGGTCAACCATCATGAATATTTACTTAATAAAACTGCTCGGAATAACCTTTTAAGTAAAACCCTGACCCTCGACTTCTAGAAGTGCGTGCACTAACTTTAAAGTCATTTTCCTGCCCACTTAAGCATTTTAGATATTTACAATCGTCTAAAGAGACTCGAGACTTCACTAAGCGATAAACTTCCACCTCGGTCGATACGGAACCCTGTGGGGTTCACGACCTCCAATGACCAATCTTTAAGGAACCATATCCTGCAAGTTTGGTCTGAAACTGACGATCGGATTGACCACGGTCGTGAAATCATACAATTTCCAAACCCTAAACACAGGGTTCGCGATTTCGGAGTATCCGAAACTCCGATTCACAATCCGTCGAATCCGACACGATCCTAAAATTATTTGGAACAACATATCCAAAATTGAGCGCGATCCAACGGTTCGGTAATATTGAACCCGGAAATCGCACAATATGGAAAATCCGTTCGGGGCTCAAACGGAATCCAAATTGAGATCCGCGAAATCCTACATGCTCGCGACAACATAAGGATTACAACAAGACACAGTGCCACTGCACCCCCAGCACGCGCCGGCAGCAATGGGTGTCTAAAGTGATTTTGGCTCGCCGGAAAAACTTCAAACTACGGCTCCAAACTCCTACCCTAGGTAAAACGCCATATTTGGAGCCACTTTTGTTCTTGGACCTACCCCAAAAAGTGACTGGAAGTGGCCGAAAACAGAGGCCGAAAATCGGCTGAAACTTCAAGCTCAAAAATCCGATGGCTACACTACAAATCGATCTAATCCGACCCAACAGGCAGATAGAACAGCTCGAGAGGTTCAAGATCCATACCTGAATCGACGAAAATGGTGGCTGGAGGAGGGAGATCGGAGGCTTTGAAGTTTCAGTGAGTTTCGGTGAGTTTCCGTCGTTCTTTCGCAGTTTTCGGCCAGCACAGGTTGTCGACGGGCGGGGGATCGGTCGGGAAAGGTAGGGGACTCGACGGAGGTCGGGAAAGGTAGGGGACTCGAAGGTTCGCCACCGGTCCCGTGGCCAGTGGTGCTCTGAGGCGGCACCAGCGAGCTCTGGAAGGCGGCGGCCCGTTTTCGCGCAAGAGAGAGAGGCTGGCTGGGGTTTTATAGATCCAACTTTGAAATATTTACGGTTATGCCACTGAGACTCTTTTGACCATAACTTTCTCGTTACAACTCCGATTCGGGCCCACTACGTGTCTATGAACTTGTTTCACCGTGCTCTACGCAATGGCGCAAGCGGAATTGTCAAAATTGTTTCACCTTTTTCTTAATAAAATATTACGAGGGCAAAATTGTCTTTTCGCACAATAAAATATTCCTTCATTATGAATTTTTGGTTTGGGATATTACAGTCTGACTCTGCCTCATCCTCCCAGGCCTCCAGTGTTGGGCTGAGTGTATATTTTTGGCCTAATTATAAGGGAACGCTGGTGGCTGTCCAAAATTGATATGGGCTTTTGATCTCTTGGACTGGGTGTGTAAAATTAGGCCCAAAAAAAAATCGATCATCGCTTACTATCTGTGAACATTAACATAACTTGGTGTGATGGCGACCCTTACATTTTGGCAAACATGGCAACACAAATTGTGTATCTAGATGACCTTAAAGATGGGAGCAGTTGGAAAGTTGTTCAGAAAATGGATCATAGGAACGTGTATGCTACACTAGAACTAGACCCAACTGACAACGACGTCGACAACGTGGCTGACCAACGATTAGAATCTTCAATGAAAAATGATGTGGAAACACTTCGAGATACAAATGTTGTACAAGAATCGTTTCAGATACAAAGATGTCTTCAATCGAAATACTGATTCAATCAATTACAATTGACCTCGGTGATCTTCCGCGATACGATGTTGCAGTGAGCTCGAAAAACAATGATGATGTAGTTATAGAAGAGAAGGATTGGGAGATTGAAATTGATGATAACAACGATAACGAAAGTTATTATAGTTCAGATGATGAACAATGAAATTTTTTTGTAATTTTATTATGTTAGTGTACAGATTTTGGCATATATGCTTGTTTGAATATATGTACTTATTATATCCAAACCTTATATCTGTGGAGAAATGAAACATTGTTAAATAAATTGAGCTATAAAAGAAAATGGGAAATGAAAACAAATTTAGTTATAAAACTTTGGTAAATAAATATATCCAAACCCTTTTGATATTAATTTTGAAAATATTTTTACAAAACATTTTTAAAAAATAAAAATGAGAAACAATCTGACCTAAATTGAAAGGACCCGCCCCGAATTTTCCCACAATCCGAGACAAATCCTTTGGAATTCCTGACATCACCCCGATGCCGGACCCTTTCACTAAAGACCGGGACTTTCTGCCGAAATTTCGGCAGAGTCTCCCCTATAAACTGGACATTTCCCAAAATTTCAACCTGCATAAAAACACATTTAATATCCCCAACTGGCAGCATGCACAATATAATTTCATGCAGTTTACATAAATGGCCTTCGGCCTTCCAATAATTCTCAACCAACTACCCAGCAATTCAAGTACCCCTTTATGACTAGCATTTAGTCTGCGGCTGCACCTAATGATCTTAGGCTGCCTACGTACTCTCCTTGAGGGATCAAGCCACACGTAGTTCTCTCATAAAACCTAATTCCACACTTAGGCGATACCTCATTTCATTTCTCTGTATTCCACATAATCTCCCCATACGCCGGTACAACCAACGCCACGTATGGGGCCTGTCGACACGCCGGATAACCTACGCCACGTGTGACCTCAACATCATATCACATAACTCCCCATACGCCGGTACAACCAACGCCACGTATGGGGCCTGTCGACACGCCGGATAACCTACGCCACGTGCGACCATACCATACTGTAATATCTCCCCATACGCCGGTACAACCAACGCCACGTATGGGGTCTGTCTCAACGCCGGATAACCTACGCCACGTGAGACCTAACTTTCACTTGATGGTGCTTGTAGTGAAACCAAAATCCGGGAAAGTACTTAAGGTAGTGCATATAGCACCCCAACTGACATTCTAGATGCTTTGTACCCTTGTACAAACATATAATTCTAATTATATAAATATACCAATATTCTAATATTGCGTAAACCCCAACAATAGTCTAGCACCAAATAATCCCCCTAGGAAGGTGACATTACTCCGGAAGACTCACAGTCAACCAAGGGTCAAACTACCCTAACCCTGGTCAAACGGGCCCACGGGACCTACGACCTCCAAATTCCGATCCGGAAGTTCCTATGGGTTCTATAACGTATAGGACACTCGTCCTGCAAGTTTGGTTCAGATCGGACGGTCGGATCGCTCACGATCGCACGATCTAACGGTTAATATAAAATATAAACTTTAAATTATTGAATCGGAACATCCGGGGCTCCGATTCGCGATCCGTGAATTCCTACACGATCCTAGAATTACCCAGATTAACATATATTAAATTTGGGACCATCCGGCGGTCCCAACCTATCGAACCCGGATAACGCCCGATAGGCGATATCCGTTCGATAGTCAAACGACGGCCGAATTGAGATCCGCGAAATCCTACGCGCTCGTGACGGCACGAGGACCTCAAAACTGCCCAGAGACACGCCGCCACCCTCGCCCACGCGCCGCCACACCCGCGGGCAGACCGGTTGTCCAAAGCGATTACGGTCCGTCGAAAAATCTTGGAACCGAGACTCCAAACTCCTACCCTAGGTAAAACACCCTATTTGGAGCCACTTTTGTTCTTGAACCTACCCCAAAAAGTGGCCGAAAATGGCCGAAAACAAACTCCCAAAATCGGCAGAATTTCAAATCGAAGATCAGCTATCCTAGGCTCAAAATTAACGAAATCCTATCCAACCATCAGCTAGAGCATGGAAAATAGGTGGAAAACCATACCTTACTCGTCAAATTTGGAGAAGAAATGAGAGAGATCGAGCTCCTTGAAAGGTGGGTTAAAACCGGTCGGATTTTTGCATTTTCTGGCGAGCACAGGAGGTTCCGGTGGCTGAGATTGGTCGGGATGGGAAGAGGAAGATGGCACGGTTCTTTTGGGACCGGTGCCACCCCCAACTGTGGCCGGATGCGACGGTGGTGGCCCAAAAACCACCGCTGTGAACAGTAACAAGGGGGGCTGTTCTGCGCGCAGGGAGAGAGAGAGAGAGAGAGAGAGAGAGGGAAAATCTGATTTTTATAAAAAATCCCATTTTGAAATATTTACGGTTGTGCCACTGGGTTTCTTTTGACCATATCTCTCTCGTTACAACTCCGATTCGAGCCCACTAAGTGTCTATGAACTCGTCTCAGCACGACCTATCCAAAAATACAAGTCACGGTCCCAAACTCTCTCCGGTTAAAAATATGACTAAAATACCCTTAAATAATTAAATAATTAAATGAGGGTTAAATTTGGGGAAATTTGGGATCGGGGTGTTACATAAATATATATCCAAATACTTGCACGACAAATTTAGCCTCATAGCGCATAGTTGTATTTTGCGTAATGACAGTTGCAATTTTGCACGACAAAATCTGTTTCTCATTGCGTAAAGTTGTAATTTTGTGCGACAACTGTACCTTTCGTCGCCTAAAGTTCAATTTTGGCGACGATTTCAATACTCATCGCATCAATATATGTATATTGTAATATTATATATATATACACATATTATAATATATAATAATAATATATATTTATACATTTATATAATATATGTGCATATAGGTGTACTTATATATTATCATACATACGTGGGTATAATACATACATACATACATATATACATACATACATACATATATATATATATATTGTAACAACCGGATCCTAAATTATTAGTTAAACAATGAAATAAAATGATTTGAATTAATTAAGGTTTTTGGAAAATTAAAGATATTATTTAATATAAAAAGGGACAAAAAGGTTATTTTAAGTTCGGGAAGAAATTTGGAAATTTTGATTGAACCGTTGCTTAGATCATGTTGAAAGGAGTCTATAGACACGTAGTGGACTTGAATCGAAGTCGTAACTAAGAAATGGCGATTAAAAGAAGTCTAATGGCATAGCCATAAATATTTCGAAGTTTAGTTTTTGGGTTAAAAACCCAGAATTTCGTCATTTTGGGGCAGCTCGACCAGCCAACGTCAAAGGGTGATTTCTCCCAACTCCGGTCACCATTTCAAGCAAGACCGGTCCCGTTAGAACCACTACACTTCCCTCTTTCAGCCCCAGCTATTCGCTGCCTCGATCCGCCCCACAGTCGCCGGAAACAGGCGGTTTTGGACAACATTTTCGTAAACATTCGCCGGCTCGTTCTCTCTCCTCCTGCTACCATTTCAGGCAGCGAATAATAAACTTCATGATCTAGCTGATGGTTGGTAGGATTTGATAAATTTTGAGCGTTGATAGTTCGACTTTTGAATCAAAGTTTGGCCGAATTTCGGGATGAAATTCCGGCCACTTCCTATCACCTTTTGGGGCAGGCCCAAGAACAAAAGTGTCTCCAATTGATGTCCTGAACCTAGAGTAGGAGTATTGGGTCGAAATTTTGATGTTTTCCTGCGAGTGGTATCGCTTTAGACACTCACGCGCTGCCGGCAAGTGTGGCGGCGCGTGGACACTGTAGCAGTGTGGCATTGTATCCCGATGCGATCCCCTTGTTGTCACGAACGTGTAGGGTGCTCAGATGTCAATTTGGTTGACGTTTGAACCCCGAACGGATTTCGCCTATTGTGTGTTATCCGGGTTCCGAAGGTTTGAACAGTTGGATCATCTTGAATTTAGTATATGTTAACCTGGACATCCTTAGGATCATTTAGGAATTTGCGGATCGTGAATCGAAGCTCCGGATGTTCCAATTTAATAACTTAAAGTTTGTGTTTTACGATAACCGTCCGATCGTGCGATCGTGAGTGATTTGACCATCCAATTCGGACCAAACTTGCTGGACGTGTATTCTAAACCTTGTGGAACCGGTAGGAACTTTCGGGTAGTAAAGCAAAGGTCGTGGGCCCCGTGGGCCCATTTTACCAAGTTTGGATAGTTTGACCCTTGGTTGACCGGAGTCTTCCAATGTAGTTTCACCTTGCGAGGAGTATCAAAATAACCTTATTTTCAAATCTTGACCGTTATTTGGATTATGCAATTACGTGGGATTATGAGATTAAATTATTGTGTTAAACTGGGGGATTATCGGATGTTATATTGTTATATGAAGTTTATGCATTATTGAAAATTTGGAATATATGATTATTAGGAAATGAGTGGACATTTATGTTAAATGTGCATTAATTTCAACGATTGAAAGAATATGAATGGAATGGGTATATATATATAGATAAATTGTATTAAAGATTGAGATATCAGTAATATTAAATTGAGAATTTGATTTTGAGGTGGAAATTGGAAGGTTGAATTTGGGGAATTTGGGAATTGAGAATTATGGGTTAATATTGAAATATGTAGGATTGTACTAAGTAAGTACCATCCCCTAGTTACTAGGCTTCCCACATGTGGCATTGGAATTTTTGGTGTGTGGGAAGGACATATGATTATTAGGTCTCACACGTGGTATTGGAATTTTCTGCGTGTGACACACACCCCTTACGTGGCGTTAGATTTTCCGGCGTATGGGAAGAATATATGATTATTAGGTCTCACACGTGGCATTGGAATTCCTGCGTGTGAGACACACCTCATACGTGGTGTTGGATTTTTTGGCGTATGGGAAGAATATGTGATTATTAGGTCTCACACGTGGCATTGGATTTTCCGGCGTATGGGAAGAATATGTGATTAGATGGTCTCACACATGACGTTGGATTTTCTGGCGTGTGAGACACACCCCGTACGCGGCGTTGGATTTTCCGGCTTATGGGAAGAATATATGATTATTAGGTCTCACACGTGGTGTTGAAATTTCCGGTGTGTGAGACACACCCCATACGTGGCGTTGGATTTTCCGGTGTATGGGAAGAATATGTGATTATTAGGTCTCACACGTGGCGTTGGATTTTCTGGCATGTGAAACACACCCCATACATGGCGTTGGATTTTCCGGCGTATGGGAAGAATATGTTATTATTAGGTCTCACACGTGGCGTTGGACTTTTCGGCGTGTGAGACACACCCCATACGCGGTGTTGGATTTCTCGGCGTATGGGAAGAATATGTGATTATTAGGTCTCACATGTGGCGTTGGATTTTCCAGCGTATGGGAAGAATGTGATTATTAGGTCTCACACGTAGCGTTAGATTTTTCGACGTGTGAGACACACCCCATACATGACGTTGGATTTTCCGGTGTATAGGAAGAATATGTGATTATTAGGTCTCACATGTGGCGTTGGAATTTCTGGCGTGTGAGACTACCAGGGAGAAGAAAAATGGATTATTTTACTATATCGGAGAAAGGTTAGAGTATAAAAAGAATTATGTTTGGTGTGTTGTGATTTAAATTAAATCGGGGAAAGATAACTCTTGAAATAACTTACTTGTACTACTAAAGCAGTTGTATATCATTTGGTGCATGACTATGGATGAAAGAACTAAGTGTGGCTTGATCCCTCAGTAAGGGTACGTAGGTAGCCTGGGTTCCCACCCAGGTGCAGCCGCGGACTAAATTTTATTTATGTTGTTTTATTGAGGTTGTCCTAAAATTTGGTTGAGAACGAGATGCGAGTAAATAATTATTCATACTCCATTTGGCTAAGGGAGGATTGTGCAAGTGTGTTCTGGTTAAAATAGGTATAAAACTCGTTTTGGATTGTTGTACGATTTAGGATGAGGCCCTAAACTATTTGCGATTTGTGTTAGGAGGTTCAAACCTCGCATGTTGGATATTTGGGAAAATTAAATGATGTAAATTGCATTTGGCATTCATAAGTATGTTCGAGTTTATTATTTTCCTTGTTTAAGGTATTATTGGACTTAAGAGCTTTGTTGGAAGTTTTGTTTCGGATTATTTGAAGGCCATGGGCCGATTATGTGAATTGCATGAAAGTATCTTGTGCATGCTACAAGTTGGTGATATTAAATGTGTTTTATGCAAGTTGAATTTTTGGGATTGTTCAATTTACAAGGGAGACTCTGCCAAAATTTTGGTAGAAAGTCTCGGTCTTTAATAAGTGGGCCCATCATTGGTGTGATGTCAGAATTTCCACAAGATTCGTCTCGGGTTTCGAGAAATTCAGAGCAGGTCCCGTCATATATAGATATTATATATGGGTATGTTATAATAATAATAATATACATGTATATAAGTGTATATATGTCTATTATAATATATACATATAGTATAAATATATAATATATATGTGTACATACGTCTATATATGTATATTATAATGCACACATGCGTATAATTGTATTTCATAAATTAAATATAGGTACACAATAATTATTAGAGAAAAAAATTGGGTACAAATAAAATATTTTCATACAACAAAAAATATAATAAATAAGGTAGTTTTGGATTCGAAAAAATATAATAAATAAGATTTCAACCTAGATTAGGTAACTTGTGGTGGTTGGATCCTAGTCATCGGATTTTATTTGAAAAAATTGGGTATTTTAAATAGAAAAATAAAAGTCGAAATATGAATGTGAAGAAATCAGTATGCCTAGGTATGCCTAGATACTTGCGAGAGTTTGCCCGCCTCGAAACTCATTCAGGGATAAAATTTCGTCCTGACGTCACATAAAATAGCACTTTTGCCTTAGGGATGAGTACAAGAATATCTCAAGGATATCTCCATAGTTTTATGAGTGCTATATGAGTCACACAGTATGGATTGTTTCTACCACATTGAACTTCCTTCATGGGATTGCCAATCACAGAAGTTGGGTTATCTCCCTAGGTGACTCCCTTATGGGCTTAAGCACATCCCCCTCAACATTTTGCATTAATAGCCTCCTCCACGAGGAATGGATATCAGGACTAGCCTTCACAATGCATATATAAGGTCATGTATTTATTCTTCATTTTAGCGCACTTTAAACCTGCATGTTATTAAAATATTTCCTAATCTTACACACAAATAATTAGTGGATTTCACCTCAGTATAATTGGAACTTATATACACATTGGTATACATTGAAATATAACGGAAATCCCACTATATATAAATTCATATAATCTAAATACCGCTCAAATATTGGTACTCAAATATGGATTTGCAATAGTCTTTGAAACTTGGAGTGCACCTGATGAAGCTATGAACAAACTACGCAACGCGTGATTCATTAAATAAATTTAATTATAAATACTAAGTATTTCAAGATACTTTTCATCCCTTTTTGTCCACTCTAAGTGGCTGAATCATGATCGCATATCCAAGTTGTCATTGTATCTTCTTGATTCTCAATAGGTACTTATAAAACAGTAAGAATTCTCTACCAAAATCATCATTGCACACACTTTCATATCAAAATTGAAGACAAGTTAGCCTCATAATAAACTTTCATAATGAAAACAAATTTCACATATGGACACTACATGTTTGCCAAGGGAATATAAAAATTATTCTGTCACTAAATGAATATAACGAATCTTTCCCATTATAGCATAAAGAAATTCAAAACATACACAAAATTGTGGGAAAGAAAAGTGAGAAGAAAAGCCTACGATAATAAAAGCAATGCAATTAGACTACATAAAATGGGTCTAACGACATAAATGGGTCTAACGACATAATCTTTCCCAGTATTTCAACTTAAAACAAAAACTGCTCAACATTAGCCACACATAAAATTATACCATTAAAGTTCCCTTTGAGAAAAAAAAAAAATCAATTACCACAAAACGTCTACACGACAAAAAAAGATAAATGTCAACAAAGGAGATATCACAACTTATACAATGTACCCAAAAAAAAAAAAAAATAATAATAATCAATTTTAAAGAGGTAATCAAACCATTTCAAACTAATCTCGAAAAATTGGATTCAACATAAAATAAGTATTGAAATTAATTTTGTCTTTTGAACTCCCAAATAGTTAAGGAAATTCTCAAGCCCCACAAATTAAGGGTATTCTCAAAATATTTGAAGCCTGTACCAAATTTTTTTTATTTTTAAATTCATAAGATATGCTAACTCACAATCATATTGATAGTTAATGTAAATATAATAGTCAAACCACCGAAAGCCTCACAGAATAAATGTAAAAAAAATACCTTAAAAAAAGTTTCGAGTTTGAAAGCCTTACACCAGAAATCAAAATTAAATGCCACTTACAGTGACATAATTTATTATTTTATTTCAGTTTTTTCAGGAAGATTTCACAATGTACACTTCATGGCAATTAACTCAATGTTGCATCTGTCAAGACTTCACAATAAAAAAAACCATCAGTTCACTAAATATATTTGAATTAAGATTAACTCAAATAAGTGTGATCAGTTTGACAAGAATATTTAATAAAACTTGCATCGCTCCCTGCCAAAACAGATTGTCATGAAATTCATATATGACTTTTTCTATATGAATGTGTTTCCAATGTAGGTTGTCGAGTTCAACAAAATAAAGAAGGCATGCTAATCAAAATTGATTGCTTCAATAAAAAAAATTGAAATCAAACCTTCAACAAATCACCACATTAAGAAATTCCCATATTTGAAAGACCAATTGAAATGAAGCCATAATAGGAAATTAACGGCAACTAAAATAATGATTTAAAGCAATACCAAAGTACCGAACAATTATATCAATGAAATGGCCGTTGCAAAGCTTCTAATATTAAAGTTAATGATAACAATGGATCTCAAAAGCTAACGTCCAAAATAAATTATATGGGAGTAATGAATTTTGAAAATATATGCATATGCACAAAATAGAATGGTCAAAATTAATTTCTCCACAAATGTAAAAAGATCTAATTCTCAACATTGAACATTGATGTATACACAAATGGGCCAAAACTAAAATTGACGCAACATTAGATTTTAAATTCAAAATTGAACTACAAAAGAACGGTTTGCAGCTTTTTCTTTTTCTCTTTCAAGAATTTGAAATAAAAATAAATATTATACTACACATATATACGAAGATACAACAATTGAATATTCAAATCAAATTTGTCTTCTTAAAATTTGAAAAATCATAATCCTATTTTTTCACCCACCATTATTCCTAAAATACCCTTCGATTCACTTAACACTTTTAACCTTAACTTAACACTATTGATTGAGTCTGAAAAAATTAAAATTATATAAATTAAAAAAATTAAAAAATGTTTTCAGCAACCACCCACCGCACACTCCATCAAACTTTAACAAGAACCACCCATATGTTCCACCCCGGGCCAAGCCTCCCCTCCTCCGTCCTCCTCCTCATGTCTCTTTCACCATTATTTCAGTTGTATTGAATAACACCTTCAAACCCCAATCTAACATTCTTCTCCTCTCTCCATTTCAATCAACCCACGAGAAATATTACATCAATTGGCCCAGATTTGAGACGACACTTTGACTGCATTGCCTGCCAAAGTCGCTCATCCTAGTCTTCATCAATATCACCAACTTCATGGCCCTTTATTCCTCCAAGTTTCCAATTTAACTATTGCTTAACATCAATCAATCTTGGTTGTCACGGGGTTGGGTGGGTAGTTTGAGGGTTGTTTGCTGGGCTCTTTTATTTATTTATTCTAATTTTCTGTTTTTATTTTTACTTTTATTTTCTTGACTTAACAGTGTTAACTTAGAGTTAAGTCCTTAAAAGTCATTTTACAATAGGGTGAATTTGCTTTTAAAATTTTGAAGATAAGGTGGGTGGGAAAATAGGACAAGGGAGTGGGAATAGCAGCACTCATAGTAATACCACATAAATTAGTTTGTAGGTTTTTTATTTTCAAACACTAGCAGTAATTTCCCAAACGTTAAAATTATAAAATATAAATGTACCAACAATATTTAAAGCAATTGAAATTGTATAGACAACATGAAAGCTTTAAACTGCACATACCCAAAACAAATCCTAATTTTCAATTTGAAAATCCAATACAAATCCAAAAGTTTCAATCAAAAAGTTAAAAAGTATTAAAGCAATAGCAGTACGGGAAGAAAACAACTTTAACATACAAAGGCTTTAGATTGTTATAAAAAATATATTTTTCATCTTTCCTCCAAATACAAAACATTTATTGTAACATCCCACATTGACCAACGGAGAGGGGGTGATGTGCTTTATATGTACATTCCCGCCTCCATCTAGCACAAGACCTTTTGGGAGCTCACTGGCTTCGGAGTCATGAGAACTTCGAAGTTAAGCGAGTTGGGGGCCTAGAGCAATCCCAAGATGAGTGATCCACTAGGAAGTTGCTCGTGAGCTCCCAGAAACAAAAATGTGAGGGCAGAAAGGGGGCCCCAAAGTGGACAATATTGTGCTACGGCAGAGCTTATCCTGGGATATGACAATTTGGTATCAGAGCCACTCTGCCGTGTGGTGCGAGTGTGCCGACGTGAACGTCGGGCCCTTAAGGAGGGTGGATTGTAACATCCACATCGACTAAAGGAGAGGGGGTGATGTGCCTTATATGTAAATGCCCACCTCTATCTAGCAGGAGGCCTTTTGGGAGCTCACTGGCTTCGGAGTCATGGGAACTTCGAAGTTAAGCGAGTTAGGGCTAGAGCAATCCCAGGATATCGTGACCCACTGGGAAGCATGTCAAAGACGCTATCCTAAAGCCTTTGTAGCATTCCTACGTGCAGGTACTGACAGTCTACAAGACTCCAAGATACGACCTCTTGTACACAAATTCAAGATCCTCGATAAGCACGTTTATAGACGAATATAGGTATCCAAGTCACAGAATCATTGCCAAAATGATAATATAAAGTAGAGAATATATATATATATATATATAAGTAGAAAATGAGAGATTAGTTTGTGGTATGTGATATTCTGATGGTGTATTGTGGTTGTTCAAATGTGAAGGAAGAGTGGCCTTTTATAGGCACCAAAGAACATGTAACCTTCACCACAATAAACCATAAAATTAAGGCATTCAATATAGAAATAATACTTGAAAATTAAATATGTATAACTCCCAAAATAAATAAAATAAAACAGCCAAAAAATTAAATAAATAAAAACGGCTAAATTTTTTAAACTTTTTTAAAATTCCAACTCCTAAATATTCCATTGATTTCAATTAAGAATGTGAACTATAGTGTATCATGAGATCAAGGGAGCTTTCATATGGAATTTAAACATAAATAAAAAATTACTTGCAACCCTAGAAAGGCAACCGCAAGAGTTTATATGTATCTGTCTAGAAATAAATGTCAATACAATGGCATGTTGCAAGGATAGCGATTTTACCATATTTGATTACTTTTTATAGCACAAGTTCATGTATTGCAATATTTTCTTTTAAATGGATTTGAATTCAGAATTTTTTCCAACATTGGGAGAGAAATGCTAAAATATGCAAACTATGAGAGAATATTTGTTTGTGGAAATTTTATGTGTATTCTTCTCCTTGTAGGAGGTCATATTTATAATACAACGAAACCTGAATGGGTAAGTAAATAATAAATTCTTATTTCTATTTACAGTAGGAAATCAAGAATTAAAATAAATCAAATATAATTATAATAGGAATCCTTGGTGTGTACTGAAAGAAAGTCAATGGCCACAAGTCACGCCAACACTCCCCCTTACGTTGGTGCATAGATGTCGCCAATGCCCAACTGGTCTAGTAAATTGTGGAATGCTTTACTAGAAATTGCTTTTGTCAAAATATCTGCCAATTGATCCTCAGACTTTACGAAAGGAATCTAAATCACTTTAGCTTCGAGCTTTTGTTTGATATAGTGTCGATCTACCTTAACATGTTTGGTGCAATCATGTTGAATTGGATTCTATGCAATAACTATTACAACCTTGTTGTCACAAAAAGAGATTCACTACAGATGTAGGTCCATACCTAAGTTCCGTAAGCAACCTCTTTAACCAAATGAGTTCGCAAATTTTTTTGGTCATTCCTCTGAACTCGGCTTCTGCATTGGATAAGGCGACCACCTTCTGTTTCTTGCTTCTCTATGTAACCAAATTACCCCCCATGAACGTGAAGTAACCGGATGTGGATTTCCTATCTATTATATTTCCTGCCCAATCTGCATATGTGTAACCATCAATATTCAAATGACGATGTTTTGAGAACATAAGTCATTTTTCAGGTGCAGACTTCAAATATCTAAGTATTAGAATAACTGCATTAATGTGGTCTTCACTCGGAGAATGCATAAATTAACTAACAACGCTCACCACATAAGCAATGTCTGGCCTAGTATGAGACAAGTAGATCAATCTTCCCACTAACCTTTGGTATCTTTCTTTGTTAGTTGGAACTTGATCCAGGTATTCTCCAGGATAATGATTATGAACAATATGAGTGTCTATAGGTTTGCAATCTAGAATTCCTTTGAGAGAGAAATATGCCTCATTGTGATCGGGTCACCTCAATCCCCAAGAAATATTTGAGTCCACCTAGATTCTTCATCTCAAATTCAGTAGCCAAATAGTCTTGTAGCTGAGATATTTCATGTTTATAATTCCCAGTAATAATCATGTCGTCAACATAGATTATTAAAGTTGTTACCTTCCCTTTTTGATGTTTCAAGAACAAAGTATGATCTGAGTTACTCTGTCTGAAACCATTGTTCTTCATTGCCATGGTGAACCGTCCAAATCATGCACGTGTTGACTGTTTCAGTCCATACAACGCCTTTCGTAATTTTCATATTGTTTCAATCTGAGTAGTATTATATATAGGAGGAATGTCCATATACACCTCCTCCTTGAGTTCTCAATGTAGGAAGACATTCTTTACATCAAACTGGTGTAGTGGCCAGTCCAAATTAGCTGTGAGGGATAATAAGACTCTGACTGTGTTCAATTTTGCAACTGGGGCAAAGGTTTCTTCATAATATACGCCATAAGTCTGTGTGTACCATTTCGCCACAAGTCTTGCCTTGTATCGCTCGATAGATCCATCAGTGTTGTGTTTTATGGTAAACACCCATCTACATCCGACAGTCTTTTTTCCTCTGGTTAAGTTTCCAATGTCCAAGTCTGATTCTTCACAAGAGATTTCATCTCTTCCTTTATAGCTTGAACCCACTTAGGATCTTTAAACGCTTCAGCAACCTAAGTTGGGATATGAATAGCAGACAATTGATGCACAAAGGCCTTAAGTGGTTCATACAGCTTCTCAATGGACACATAATTCGTAATTGGATACTTTGAAGTCATGTCAATATCAAGTGAATAACGATTTGGTGGCTTTCCACGATTCTGCTTCAAAGGTAATTGGTATCCAATAGATTATCCTCTAAATTCACAAGTGTAGTAGGAGTAGTTACCTTAAGGATATTCTCAGGATATTGATCTGTTGGTACTGTTGAGTTAGAGAGAGGGTCTTCATCTTTGTTCTGTATTGTCTGTAAGTGTAAGACTCGGATCAGAAATATTTTCACATAGATCAGGTGGGTTAGACAATTTATCTTTATGAATGGGCTATTGATCGCTTTTTGGTATAGAGTAATCTCGTACTCCAAACTCGGAACTATCGATCATTTCTGTACATAGGAGAATCTCTTCATTTTCCAAGTTGCTCCAATTCTGATCTTCACTTCATATCTCCCCATAAAGCGTAGAATTGGATGATAGGTCATGGAAGAACAACTCAGATTCTAGAAAGGTCACATCCAAAGTGACATAGGTACGTCAGGTATGAGGGTGATAACAGCGGTAGCCTTTCTGATGAGTGACATAACCCAAAAAACACAATGAAGCGCACAGGGATCAAGTTGGCTACGTTGATTTTTGTGGAGATGAACGAAAGCCACACATCCAAAGATTCGGGGTGTGAGTACCAAAACAGATTGCAGGGATCTGTACACTCGTAAGAAAGTTTTAAAGGTCAATACAGCAAAAGGCATGTGGTTGATCAGGTGAACTACGGTGACAATAGCATCATCCCAGTGATAGTGAGGAACATGAGCACCAATTAGAAGTGCTCGGGCGGTTTCAAGAAGATGTCTATTCTTTCATTCAACGACACCATTTTGTTACGGTGTCTGAGGACAAGTCATCTCATGGATAATTCTATGTTGTTGGAAGCAAGCCTGAAAGTCATGATTGACAAATTCTCCATCATTGTCTGAGCGAAGAATCTGGATTTGAGCATTGAACTGAGTTTTCATCTGCTTGTGGAAGGATTGAAAACGGAAAAACACTACATTTTTATTCTTCAACAAATAAAGCCATGTCATCCATGTACAATTATCTATGAATGTGACAAACCACCGAACACCGGAAGGAGCAGTGATAGGTGAAGGTCCCTTGACATCATAGTGAATTAACGTAAACGGAGTAGTACACTTGTTCGTACTTAACGGATAGGGCACACGATGACTCTTGGCCAAAATACAAGTATCACATGTGAATTCGGAGTCCTTGAAACTTGAGAATAAATCTGGTATAAGATGCTTCATATAACTAAAAGGCGGATGTCCCAATTAACAGTGCCACAACCATATTTGCTTTTGTTTGCTAATAAAGGGGTGCGTCACACTGTAAGCCATGCCAGGACTGAAGTCATCTACATAATATAGCCCCTCTCTCTTAGTACCACAACCAAGAATCTCTTTAGTATGAATATCCTGAAGCAAACAAAAACTCGAGTAAATGAGTACACAACAATTCAATTGTTTAGTAAGCTAACTAACTGACAAAATTTTATTGGATAAAGACGGAACTAGTAAAGTATTAGACAGTGAGAGAGAGCAAGAGAGTGCAACAGTGCCAGCCTCTGTCACATGATAATAACTCCATTGGTGTTAGCAATACAAGTTCGTCGAGGTTGGGTAGCATTCAGAAAATCATCAAGATCAAACGTTATATGATCAGTTGCACAGGAATCAATTATCCAACTCGTGGAATCACTTTTATCCGAAGTATGGAATCCATAACCAGTATCATTACGGGTTGTATCGTGTTTTGTTCGATCTTTGAGAGTGGCCCACCAGTCAGGGTAGCCATGCAATTTAAAATAAGTCTCATGAGGGTGTCTTAGATCACCACAATATGCGCAATCACGTCCATGTGTCGGGGTCATTAGTTGGGAAGGCATAATTTGTGCAGTGAAAAGATGCATATGATACAAGTTTAGTAGGAATCTGGATCAGGATCTGAAAATGAGTCAGGGTTGGAAACTAGAGTAAGCAATTCGAAGATCGCCGCTCTGATACCATGCTAAAATACGAGAACTATGAGAAAATATATGTTTGTGGGAATTTTTTGTGTATTCTTCTCCTTATAGGAGGTCATATTTATAATACAATGAAACCTGAATGGGCAAGTAAATAATAAATTCTTATTTCTATTTACAATAGGAAATCAAGAATTAAAGTAAATCAAATATAATTATAATAGGGATCCTTGGTGTGTAAGGAAAGAAAGTCAATAGTTCACAAGTCATGCCAATAAAAAATACAACTAAATTAAGACTTAGTTCGTTTCTATTGAAGTAATTAAAAATGAATTTGCATATGCAAGTAGCAACTAAACCCAAAGATACAATGACAACTGTAAATTGTAATGCGTCAAACTACCAAAGAAGGCATATACAATTATAATTCGTACAATCTCTTATTAAGACTATTTGCTCTTTATGAGCTTTTTTTTTTTGGTACAAGGGTGCTCGTGACCACACACACACACACAAATAACTTTGCAGGTAACTTTGCAATCTTTTATTGGCAACCACAACATCCCTTTTAGTGCTAATCAATTGAAACTGATTTGGTATTTAGGCTGTTTTGTTGGGGAGAAGAGCCCCCAATGTTTCTCAAGCTCTGGGGTCTTTCTATTCTCATCAAACATGGCAAAGATGTAAGTTTCTATGGGCCTTCCTGGCCTCCTTGGAGTCCCTTCCTTCACATGTTGAATCAAATTTGATATAAAAGTCCTTGCATTATCAATTGTTGTGGCTGTTCCAGCAGCTGATGGCCAACCAGTCTCTGATATAACAACTTTCAAAGACCCTCCACCAGCCTTCTCAAGCGCAGCATAAACACCATCTAACATGGCATCGAAAAGATTACGATAACCAAAGTTCCCATCTTGTACCACAACTGATGGAGCTGTGAAAAGAGCATAGTCAAGACGAATGTCTTGAGTGTTGCCACTGTAAGCAAAATAAGGGTACAAGTTAACAAGCAATGGCGATTGGTGGCTCACTAGGAAGCGGATGATGGGATATAAAAGGGCGTTATATTCAGACTTGAATGAGCCTATCGAAGGAGGAAAGGTCTCTCCAAGTACTCCGGTGTCGATGGCTGTCGAAACTTTAATTTTCTTTGCAAGACCAGCAAGAGAAATTGCCTCTTGAATATTTCGCATGGCTGGGACGAGAAACTGTGCAAAGGAGTCTGAAGGCTTGACTTCATTTCCTACCGCAATGTACTTGAATTTCACATTGGCATAGTTTCTCACATTGTTTTGGACCCATGCATTTGCGTTGGCTTGGCTTAAGGCAATGTATTGAAGGTTTTCATTTGGTACGCCTAGCAAGAGCTTGATATTGGAGCCTCGAAGGGCTTCTAGAGCGGCTGGGTTTGGATCATAAAGTCGCATTCTTGGGATGTTATTTGTCTTGTAGAGGGCAACAACTTCTGCTTGGGGTGGTAGGTCATCGCCAACCATTCCATTACATACACCAATGGAGCACCTACATTGAAAAAGGAATTAATATTGCTTACATGTGAGATTGATTAGAAATGCGTGGTTTGTTGCATGGAACAGTTTGGTCCTTATCTTTAAAATAGACACACACAAAAATGTCGTAATTTGCTGTGCATTGGCTTTCGTTAATCACGAGTTGGATGAATGATACGCTAGAAAAACAAAAGCTAAATTGGCAGTTAGATTGACAGAGGTGCCAATTATATATGCATACCTGTTTAGTTGAACTTTCACCATGAGGCCGAGCCTGCCTCCGGGTAGTTTTGTTTTCTTGTTCTCCTTGTCCTTTTCTTATTTTCATTTAATAAGCTTAAATTAAATGTGTTTTTATTCTTTTAACCTAAAGTTTCTTAAGAGACAAACAGAAAATACGTGACAAGACGAGAATATATTGAGAGATATGAGGTGGCAAAGGAGGGACGAACATTGCTCTCACGTACGTACCTTATGAGACAAGAAAACCACATAAATCCCTTTCGTCGATTTTTCGACCAAATATTGATGATTTTATATATATAAAAATTTTGTCGATTTTGCATATGCAATCATTGAGGTTAATTTTTTCATTTGCGTAATTTTTTTAAATAAAATTATCAATTTTTGGACAAACAAGAAAATGGGTTTTGTGAAAATAATCTAAAACTTCAAGGGGTGTTCATGTAATTTTCAAAACCTTAAGGAGTTTTGTCAAAAGACAAAAAACCTCAAGGGTGTTAATGTAAATATCTTATATTGTAATTGTAAATAAGAAAGTCCAAGTAAACCTAACAAGGACAAGTCAACTATACAAGATGGGGCAATATAGCGAAAGTTGAATGGGAGTTAATGGAGTAGCCCTTATCAAGTGTAATATAGGTGGGAGAGAAGTCAGGGAAGTATTAAGCATATTCCTTTATGAAATAACCCACTGACATCTATATCTCAACCTAAGTAATGTCTTTTTTTATACCAGTAATATTCTACATTAATTTATTCTAAATTATGGGAAGAAGGATTTGAATTCGAGGCAAAGTGGGGAGCCCTTTCTCTAAGCCAATTTGGCTAAGTTCATATCTGCAATTTGTCTTTAACATGCTCTTAACATAATGAAATTATAATGAAATTTGTAATGCATCAATATTGCCAATAAATGACTTTTAAGTTACGGTATTTTTATAAGATTATTTGCTCTATGTGAGCATTATTTGGGTACATGTGATGTGATACATGACAGCCTATTTATTGTAGTTATATGGGTGGTTAGATTGCTAACCACAACTACACTTGCCTAGCTACTCAGTTGAAATTGATTGGGTATTTCGGCTGTTTGCTTGGTGAAAACAGCCCCCAATGTTTCTCCAACTCAGGGTTCTTTCTGTTCTCATCAAACATGGCAAAGATGTAGGTTTCTATCGCCCTTCCGGGCTTCCTTGGAGTCCCTCCCTTCACATGTTGAATCAGATTTGCGTTATAAGTCCTTGCATTATCAATTGTTGTTGCCGTTCCACCAGCTGATGGCCAACCACTTTCGGATATGACAATTTCCAAAGACCCTCCGCCCGCCTTCTCAAGAGCTGCATAAACAGCGTCCAAAATGGCATCGAAAAGATTACGATAGCCACGTTGGCCATCTTGTACCACAACTGATGGAGCTGTGAAAAGAGCATAATCTAGACGAATGTCGCGAGTGTTGCTGCTGTAGCTGAAATACGGGTACAAATTAACCAGCAACGGCGATCTGTTGTTCACTAGGAAGCGGATGATGGGGCTCAAAAGTGCTCCATATTCGGACTTGAACTCTCCCTTCGATGGAGGAAAGGAATTTCCAAGCACTCCAGTGTCTACGGCAGTGGAGACTTTAATTCCCAAACCAGCACTAGAAATTGCTTTCTGAATGTTTTGCATGGCCGGGACAAGAAATTGTGCATAGGAGTCTGAAGGCTTGACTTCATTTCCTACCGCAATGTATTTGAATCTTACATTGCCATAGTTTCTCACATTGTTTTGGACCCAAGTATTTGCATTGGCCTGGCTTGAGGCTAGGCTTTGAAGGTTGTCATTTGGAACGCCTAACATGAGCTCAATATTAGAGCCTCTAAGGGCTGCTAGAGCAGCTTGGTTTGGATCGTACAGTCGCATTCTTCCGATGTTATTTTGCTTGTACAGAGCAATAACTTCTGATGGGGGTGGTAAACGATCTCCAAGCATTCCATAACATACACCAATCTGGGCTTCTGCAATATTGAAGAAATTATAATGAGGTTTTATGATCCTGGTGAAAAGTTCACTAGATTTATACAATATAATTTGTCGCTAAAATGATCATGAAAAGGCCTATTTACACCAATGTCCCTTGAAACTACGGTCAAATCTCACATTACTCTCTGAAATTCAAAGTAGCTCACTTACTCCGCTTGACCGTATTTTGGTGGCCTAGTTTGTCCCCCAACATAAACTCCGTCTAAAAATTTGTTAATTTTGACTACGTGACATGGGTGTTTTTGTAATTTCGTACACACGTGGACAAAATAAATAATAAATAATTTTTCAATTGAAAAAAAGTAAAACCCAACAGCATTCTTCCCTTCCCCCGCTTATCAATAACCTTGCACATGAAAATGAAGTTTAAGTAGAAGCTATTAAATTCTGTTTGGCACATTGTTTCCATCCACCCTGACCCAGACATGGAAGCAACAGAGAAGTTCGTTGGAAAAATCAAGTAATTGTGTAAAAGAAAAGTATCAGGCAACAGTTCCCACAGATCTTATAAACATTCAAATTTAAAAACCTTAACAACGATTTACAGTCCTAAGAATAATTAGAGACAAGAAAAAAGAGGAAATATTCTCAAATGTGGGAAAGAAATTAACTTTAAGCAGGATCTATAGTTATAAAAAAAAAAAAAAAAAAAATTGTCAAATACGAGCTCTTATAGGTACTCAAAGCAGGTTAAGAATTATAAAAACTATGTAGCCTTCCAAGCCAAAATAGGGACGAATCTTGTGAGAGATACATACCTGTTGTTTCAAAGCTAGCCATCAGCAGCCCAAGGAGAAATACTATCGAAATCATTGAAGGGCCTCTACCGACTGACGAATTGGATTTAGCCATGATAATAAGGAAAAGATAGATATTCTAAGAAGTATTGCAAGTGTGCCTCTCCATGTTGCCTCTTGCTCTTTAATTTATAGGCATCAGAGAGTGGCCTGCAACGACTAAGAATAGTCAATCCCTTGGTCAAGTGTTTGCTAATTAATCTTTTCCATCATTCTCTAATGCATTTTTGTGCTTAATTTGCATTATATTTCATGAGGGTTGCCTTGTTTAATCATGGCTAAACCCAATAGTCTTTCAATGGCCTCAAATCCAATTTTCCTTTTATACAGGCAATAATGGGACGGACAATTAATCGAATTAATTTAAGAGACCTCGAAGACAGAATAAATACTCTTAACAACTTGAGCTAAAACCCTTACATCTCAAATCCACTTTCATACACTTCAAATATAGTTAATGAACTTGTGGTGGATATATATATAAGACAATTGAAGCCTAGATAGTGGGTGAGTAGGGCCAGACCAGTCTATAGAGGCTGCGATCCGTATTGCTAATACGATTGACTTCCAAATTTTGTGATGTTAATAAAGACAATATAAATTTAATAATGGCATGCGATGAGATGGTATTTGTGCTCATCCTTGACAATTGTATGTGGAAAAATGGGACTCAAAGTTTGGTACATTGCATATATACCGACTCCCACCGGAGACATGATGACACTGTATTAACATCGTTTCACTCAATTATACGATAACATGTCATTCCCCCATCATTTAAACAATAAAAAGTAACTATTAATTTGTTTCGTAAAATGTATAAGCGGTATCTCCTACCGAAATGTAAAACTTGTTATACTTTTAAGGCTAAACAAGAACTAAAACGACGAACAAAGAATAAAGAACACAAACAATTAACGTCCTCTCCAATATTGGAGTACATCCCTAACCAAAGGCTGACCTAACTCCAGCCTAGGGGAACATTTATGAAATATTAAACATGGTCTTATTATTATAGGTTTATTCCTACTCAAATAAATATTAGCCCATTACACCAAATAAATATAGCCCACACATGCATTGTTTTTCTTTTTTTTAATAAATTAATAATAGCCCAATCTAAAAGTAAAGTAAATAATAGCTCAGTACTCTATTTAAAATAAGCCCACTCTTGAAGCATATAGGAAATAATAAACGTCAATCCAATCCAAACCTATATAAATTTGATTAGGAGCATAACTCACGCTAAGGCTCTATCAACTTGAGCTATTCTAATCGTACTGATATTGGGCTACGCCCACATAGAGCAAACATCAAAAAAATTTCTTCTAGCCACCTAAAACGCCATATTTGATGTCACACCCCGGACCGGCTCCGCTGTAGCAGGATATTGTCCGCTTTGGGCCTGGCTACATTCTCACCAGCCCGAACGGTTTTGTTTCTGGGAGCTCACGAAGCAACTTCCCAGGGTGGTCACCCATCCTGGGATTGCTCTAGCCTCCAACTCGCTTAACTTCGGAGTTCCTACGAACCCGAAGCCAGTGAGCTCCCAAAAGGCCTCCCACTATATTGATGCGAGGTGTGCCATATAAGACACATCACCCCCCTCTCCGTTTGGTCGATGTGGGATCTCACAATCCACCCCCCTTAAGGGATCCGACATCCTCGTCGGCACACTCGCACCACACGGCAGAGTGGCTCTGATACCAAATTGTCACACCCCGGACCGGCTCCGCCGTAGCGCGATATTGTCCGCTTTGGGCCTGGCTACATTCTCACCAGCCCGCACGGGTTTGTTTCTGGGAGCTCACGAAGCAACTTCCCAGGGTGGTCACCCATCCTGGGATTTCTCAGGCCTCCCACTATATTGATGTGAGGTGTGCCATATAAGGCACATCACCCCCCTCTCCGTTTGGTCGATGTGGGATCTCACATTTGAACCTTGAGAACCTAGAGGAAATAGCTGTCCTCCTCTAAAAAATTGTACCAACCTATCTTGAGTGGGTTCTTCAATCTTGGTAAGTTATTATTATTATTATTTAATATATATATATATATATTCAAATTTCCAATTTTAATTGTTGTTGTTAAGTTTTTATGATTTAGGGTTTAAGTAAAAACTTTTGGAGATTGTTGATATATGTTTTATTTTTACAACTTGAATTATTTAATTAGCATATATGATTTTTAATGTCTAGTATTTTTGGGGAACTTATTGTATCTTGTTGATAAAGCAAAGGATGCATCTAATAGAGAGCAAATGGCCATTGTTTTAATATTTGTTGATCAGGATAGTTTTGTATGAGAACCTTTTTTTGAGATTGTTTGGTATTTATTTATATTTTGTACTTCTTTGTATTATATTTGCTCGTATTGTAGCTTTGTTTGATTTATAAAATTTTATTTACATTTTTATTTCAAGAGAAAAAAGGCTTATAATATATCTCCTCTATAAAATAAAATAAAAATTTAGCCTACCCCTATAAAAATTCATGGATCTGCCATTGTCCCTATCCATTGGAAGCTTCTTATTAATTACCAAAGAAATACAAGAGAACTCACAAACCCAACAACTCTCAAGTACACAAACAGATGCCTCTCAAACTTATATATACACTGCTCCTAAGGTCATCTTTTATACTAATAGATGACATAGGTTACAACCAAATCCTATTATACATAGGAAACCAAATCCTAGACTAAAACTGTATCCTAATCAAACTAGGAAATTAAGCCAATGTTAGTTTGCGTCCAAGCTAACCCAAAAACCTACAGCCTTCTTTTTTCTATATTGATATCTATTTTAGTTTAGGCACATATTGATTTTGTGCCAATTCCAACAAACTCCACCTTAGTTGAAATCCATACTGAGATATTACACATAGCAGCATCCATTGCTCCATCATATTGCAAGATCTAACTTGCTTCACATGCACTAAATTCAAGCAGTGCTTGAACTTTGTTACACCTACCACCTTAGTTAACATATCAATGGGATTATCTACCGTAGCAATTTTCTTGATACGAATTTCATCTTAAGCTATCACTTCTTGAATAAAGTGATATCTCACATCTATATGTTTGGTCCTCGCATGATGTACCTGATACTTTGCCAAGTAAATGGCACACTGACTATCATAATACACATCCAACTTGTGTTGATTAACACCCAAATCTTCTATCAACCCTAACGTCCAGATTGCTTCCTTAATGGCCTCAGCCATTGCCATATATTCAGCCTCTGTGGTTGATAACGCAACAGTTGGTTGTAATATTGATCTCCAACATATAGGACCTTTTACCATAATAAACACATACCCTATTGTGGACCTTCTTTTATCTTAATCACTAGCAAAATCAGAGTCCACATATCCAATTGAGAACTTTTCAACTCCTTCGCAATTCTTCTCAAAACAAATTCTTGTCTCCCTTGTTCCATGAAGATATCTCAGTATCCATTTAGCGGCCTCCCAGTGCACCTTTCCAGGATTGTCTATCAATCTACTAACATTTCCAACTACATGAGCAATATCGGGGCGAGTGCATACCATAGCATACATCAACCTCCCACACCAAACTAGAATAAGGAACATCTTTCATCTTGATGTTTTCTTCCTCAGTTTTAGGGCATAGTTGAGTACTCAATTTAAAATGAGGAGATAATGGTGTACTTACAGGTTTGGTTTCCTCATTAATTCCAAATTTGTGCAGCAACTTTTCAAGATACTATTTCTCCGATAAATACACCAGCCCCCTCTTCCTATTTCTCGTGATCTCCATCCCCAAAATCTTCCTTGTCTCACCGAGATCTTTCATTTCAAACTCTTTATGCATCTGAGCTTCAGCTTGTTAATCTCAGTGATATCACTATAAGCTATGAGCATATCGTCTACATAAATCAATAAGTAGATATATGTGCATCCTCTCAGTTTCTTATGGTACAACAATGATCATAATGACTCCTTGTATAGCCTTGATCTTTCATAAACTTATCGAATCTCAAGTACTACTGCCTGTGTAATATCTCGACCCAAGTTAATTATTATTTAATTAATTTGTGGAATTTACAATTTTGCCCTTGGGAGGTAAGGTCATTTTGGTCACTTTTTAATCTGGAAGGATTTTAGGAAATTGAGTTGCACTAATGCGTAGAGCTCGTCGATACGAGGTCCTAGACACATAATGGGTCCAAATCAGACTTCTAAATTTCATGATTTTGGTATGTGGAAAATTGAGACTTATTAAGGATTACTTGAATGTCTTGGAACCTACAAACATAGAAGACCAAAAAGACTTGAATCTGCACCACTTGTCTTTGAGGAAGAAAAGTCCAATAAGAAGGTTAAATATACTTATGCAAGTTGTACCAAAACTTTTGTACTTATGCAAGATGACCAATAAAATGTCATCCGAGATATGTATAAATTTTTATTTTTTTTATAGGCGATACTAGTAGATTGAGAATTTGAACACAAGATCTCGAGAATAAAGATAACTGCACTTATTAACATATTGAAAATCTGAACACATGAGTATAAAGGTAACTACACTTGACCACTCAAATTACAAAATACTTGCAAAATTTATAAAGAAAGGTCATAAAAACATCCTCCGACAAATAATGACCCCTTCTAAGAAGCTGCAAATCTTTTGATCAATCATTTAGTAGAAAAGGCAGCAAGCATCACCAAAACGTGTGAGCAGGTGGTCATGAAATAACCACTTGTCGAATTGGACTTGGACATGGGCGGCTTGACTTGATGCCGACTAGGAGACAAATGCAAGTCACGCATCATGCACGCTCAATGGATGCTACTCGGAGATACATTGATAGATGCTAAACTGACCAAAAAAGAACAGTTCTTAGTTTGCATTCAATTAAAAGAAAAAAATACTTAATTCTTTACATGTAAGGAGCTATTTTTCTTTACAAACAAATCAAAGTCTGTAAGGTTTTTGTAATTTTAATAAGTTATTTTTACTTAAAGACATTTTTGTTTCAATGTAAACCGTTCTTAACTTTTATCTTTAATATTTAATTACTTTATCTTTATTAGGTAAGGCCAAGCGTTTATTCTTCTCCTAGCTAGGAGCAAATGCACACATGGTGAACATTTGTATAAAATATTTAAATTTCTTGGATTTGTTAGGCTTATTAGTATTCCCATATCAAAACAAGACCGCAAGAACCGTGTTATAGATGAAATCGAATTGATTTGCAGAGTTCAAATAATGTTTATTGTTCACTTGATATAGAAAAGGACAGGAACTTATTAGTAATCGAGGATTCCATTCACAGTCTTGTGCGTCGGCAAAATTTCACTTCAATAATCCTTAATAATATAGAAAGGGGGAAAAAAAAACAAAAGGAACAATTGCTCAAGAGTTGTAAGGATCAATTTTTGAATGTGACATGAATTTTATAACTTATATGATATATAATATAGAGTTAATTTCAATTTAGTGCCCTGAACTCTTATCTTTAAGGTATGTTTGTCCCCATACTCTCAGTTTTAACGATTATATACCCGCAAGTGTATGAATCTATTGGGATATANGATTTGTAAGTACGGGGTCGAATCCACGAGGAACTGTCAACTTACACAAAGTTCTAGTTTGAGTACGTAAAGACACTTATTTAACACAACCAGTGTTTTCAAAGGCATGCCTTCAAGCTCGTCAGCGCGCGTCGGAGTGAGGCGGTAGGAGATCGCTTAAGGCGATCGATTGTTTCGCAAGCTGCACGTTTAGCGCGGTGAGGCATGGGAAGGCATGATGAGGCACTGCAAGGCCTGGCTAGGGGGACAAGGCGGCGCCAGGAAGAAGAAGAAGAGTTCACGAGAAAGAAGAAAAAGAAAATGCATGAAAATGTTTTTATAGGGTGTAAAACGATGTCGTTTCACTTGCAGCCTTTTTAAAACTTAGGTTCCTTAAATGAAACACACAGTCAGTATTGTTTCTTTCCTTTTTTTCTAATGAAAGTAATATATATTATAAGTTAATAATACGTGTTGTGTATTGTATGTATCAATTGCAGATTCTTTTCTACTTACCTTTTTTTTTTCATTTCTTTCTAAATTAACACATGGACCTATATATTTATATATTGTTTAGTACAACCCTAATTTCTACCTTCATCTAATAATCTCCATTAATTTCAAGAATTTCCTCCTTCGGTATGTAATTCTTCCCAGTTGTAATTTGAAGTTTCTTATAAGTTGAAGCCATAATACATGCATGTTAGGTGTTAATTTTTTTTCTTTTTCTCTTCAATATATTACTTATCTTATTCGTTTATGTGATATAGTAGAAATTTGACGTACATGCATCATACTTGTATCTTAGAAATATTAATGGTGTTGTTTTATGTTTTGGGATTGATTATTATGCTTGAATGACAATTAGTACTTACATTTGATTATATATTTAAAAGACTGTTATGGTTCAATAAGAATTAGTAGTACAATTTAATTGTAGTGTATTATTTATAAAAAATTTATACTAAAATAAATTAATGTTCGAAAGACTTACGCCTCACATAGCGTGACTAAAACGCCTCGCACATACGCCTCGCCTTTCAAAATCTTATACACAACACAAAGGTAAGATACAAATTGGAAACTAGGAATGAGTAAAGAAAAGTAGAAGAAATGAAACAAAACAAAAAAACAAAAATATACACAATCAGGAAATTCAATCACCCCTATATCACTACTAAATCACTTGTTTATCACCTAGTGAACAGTAGCTGACCGGTCGAGTGAACAATGTAGACTAGTCATTTTGAAGCAGAGAGTAACATTGAAAAAAATTGAAAGTAGACCGGTCACATGAACAGTAGTCGACTAGTCGTTTTAGTGCAAAGACGAATTCCCCTGTTTTCAGCTTCGACCTCTGTCTAGTTTTTTACCTATAATTTTCCAACCGTTTATCCAAATTTTTTGCGCTCTTTATATGGTTGGATTCAACATAGAAAAATGAAGAACCCCACATGAACCAAATATAAAAAACAAATACGGAAGTGAGCAGATTTCAGTGGAGAAAACACACACAGAGTAATCATGTTTAGGGCTTCAACCTAAGCCCTAACTATGGGGTTTAGCTCCTTATGTTCATATCAACTACTGAAAGGACCTGACCCAAATTCCACTTTGGAATCCGGGCCGAACCCTGTGCGTGTCCGACACTTGGCAGGTGCCGGGCACAAATGACCAAAAAGCCCTTTTAAACCCAATCCAAAGAATTCCAAGCTCGACTTCTACCGAAAATTCAGCAGAGTCTTCCCTATAAAATGAACATTTCCCAAAAGTTTTCCACCTATAAAATAAGCATAAATATAAACCAACTGCCAGCATGCATTAAATTATAACTGAGAAAACAACAGTATATCATTTTGGCCTCAGGCCTCAACCAACTGAATAAATCATTCTACAAAATAACATTCAAATCACATTCTTAGAACATCCTTGGAACAGTGTTAGATTTCAAAACAACTTAACTGGACTACCTTTTACTACCTGACCTCGTGGCTGCATCTTGTAATACAAGGCTGCCTATACTGAAGGGATCAAGCCACACGTAGTTCTTTCCTCTACTCATATCAGTCACACACTGAATATAAGTATGCTATACATTGAACTCCCTTATCTTAGTTTAAAAATGTCTTACAACTGAAATTACCTAGGCGTACCTCTAATCCTGATCTATCAACCTCATTAATACTGTCAATACCCTCCTCGCAAGCCGGGCTGCAACCCTCGCAGGCCTCGGAGATACCGCTTCTATCTGGACCGCAACCTATGACTAACTATCTATCCTCGTAGGCCGAGCTGCAGTCCCCTCGCTCGCAGATCTAGGAGATACCGCTTCTATCTGAGCCACAACCTATAACTAACTATCTATCCTTGTAGGCCGAGCAGCAACCCTCGCAGGCCTCGAAGATACCGCTTCTATCCGGGCGCAACCTATAACTAACTATCTATCCTCGTAGGCCGAGCTACAGTCCCCGCTCACAGGTCTCGGAGACACCCCTTCTATCCATGCCGCAATCCTCCCTCGCAAATCTATAAGTCCCTAAAGGTATATGCCTAGGACACATGTCCCGTGAGTTTGGTCATCAGCAGGTGGTGATGGCCAAGTGACCACAAAAGAGAACGCGAGAACTTACAACTCAAATTTGGTCAAGCATGTGAAGGGCGGGACTCTGAAGAGACCTGGAAGCCCTGTAGATACTTATATCTTTGCCATGTTTAATGAGGATAAAAAAACAGGGCCGGAGATTGAGAAACGCTGGGGGCTCTTTTCCCCGAACATAACTCCTAAATATTCCATTGATTTCAATTAAGAATGGAATTTAACCATAAATAAAAGATTAATTGCAGCCCAAGAAAGGCAACCGCAAGAGTTTATGCATTTGTCTAGAAATAAATGTCAATACAATGGCATGTTGCAAGGATAGCGGTTTTACCATACCTGAGTACTTTTTATAGCACAAGTTTACGTATTGCAGTATTTTCTCTTAAACGGATTTGAATTCGGAATCTTTTCCAACATTAGGAGAGAAATACAACTAAATTAAGAGCTAGTTCGTTTCTATTGAAGTAATTAAAAATGACTTTGCATATGCAAGTAGCACTAAACCCAAAGATACAATGACAATTGTAAATTGTAATGCGTCAAACTACCAAAGAAGACATATACAATTATAATTCTTACAATCTCTTATTAAGACTATTTGCTCTATATGAGCTTTTTTTTGGGTACAAGGGTGCTTGTGACAAATACATATATATATATATATGTATTTATTTTTTCATTTTTTTTATTTTTATTTATTTTTATTTTTTTTGGGGGGTGGGGGTAGTGGGCTGTGTACAGGTAAGTTTGCAATCATTTATTGGCAACCACAACATCCCTTTTATTGTCACAATAAACTTACCTATAGCTAATCAATTGAAAACTGATTTGGTATTTAGGCTGTTTTGTTGGGGAGCAGAGCCACCAATGTTTCTCAAGCTCTGGGGTCTTTCTATTCTCATCAAACATGGCAAAGATATGAGTTTCTATGTCCCTTCCTTCACATGTTGAATCAAATTTGATATATAAGTCCTTGCATAATCAATTGTTGTGGCTGTTCCAGCAGCTGATGGCCAACCAGTCTCTGATATAACAACTTTCAAAGACCCTCCACCAGCCTTCTCAAGCGCAGCATAAACACCATCTAACATGGCATCGAAAAGATTACGATAACCAAAGTTCCCATCTTGTACCACAACTGATGGAGCTGTGAAAAGAGCATAGTCAAGACGAATGTCTTGAGTGTTGCCACTGTAAGCAAAATAAGGGTACAAGTTAACAAGCAATGGCGATTCGTGGCTCACTAGGAAGTGGATGATGGGATATAAAAGGGCGTTATATTCAGACTTGAATGAGCCTATCGAAGGAGGAAAGGTCTCTCCAAGTACTCCGGTGTCGATGGCTGTCGAAACTTTAATTTTCTATGCAAGACCAGCAAGAGAAATTTCCTTTTGAAGTTTTTGCATGGCTGGGACGAGAAACTGTGCAAAGGAGTCTGAAGTCTTGACTTCATTTCCTACGGCAATGTACTTGAATTTCACATTGGCATATAGTTTCTCACATTTTTTGGAACCATTCATTTGCGTTGGCTTGGCTTGAAGCAATGTATTGAAGGTTTTCATTTGGTACGCCTAGCAAGAGCTTGATATTGGAGCCTCAAAGGGCTTCTAGAGCGGCTGGGTTTGGATCATAAAGTCGCATTCACTAGTAAAAAAAACCCCTTGCGCGACCAAATTTTGCGCGACGAAAAATTATTCGTCGCGCAAAGCCACTTTGCGCGACGAAACTTGAAACTTCGTCGCGCAAAGTCTTGCGCGACCAAATTTTGCGCGACGAAAAATAATTCGTCACCCAAAGTAACTTTGCGCGACAAACTTTTGCGCGACGACAATACATCGTCGCGCAAAGTCTTGCGCGACCAAATTTTGCGCGACGAAAAATAATTCGTCGCCCAAAGTCACTTTGCGCGACAAACTTTTGCGCGACGACAATACATCGTCGCTCAAAGTCTTGCGCTTTTGCGCGACGAAAAATAATTCGTCGCTCACGCGAAGTGACTTTGGGCGACGAAAAATAATTCGTCGCTCAAAGTGACTTTGCGCGACGAAAAGTAAACTTCGTCGCGCAAAGTCCTTATAAAAATAAATAAAATAAAAAAATATTTTTAAAAATTTTTCCATGACGTAATCCAAACATTTTGTCACCTAAACCAATTTATTTTTGTTTTTTATTTTGTATGCATAACACTTAAGAAATTAAGCGGTATATATATTTATTAAGTAACTTTAAATTTATTATTTTAGATCGGATCGGATTTTTATTAGAAAAATATATTCTTGTTGTTCGGATTGGGGTTTTGTTAGAAAATATATATTTTAAATTGACAATCGAATTATTTCATTGTATTCATATCGGGTCAAGGAGTGTAGCAGTAAAAAATCATCAAAATCGGAGTTAAAATAACCGTTAAATCTTGATTTTTCATTATAACCGTCGAAAAGTTTTATCCCCTTACTTGATCTCTGAATGTTTATTTTTTCCGATTTCTGGCTATATGATCTCGAAGTATAAACAAACAAGTTTGATGGTTGGATCGTTGAAACTAGTTTTTTTGAATGCATATGCCATCAAAACAATATATTCACTAACAATTAAGAGTTTATTTATACTTTCGTTAAATATAACATAAGATTTTGTGGTATCCACTAGTGTAAATATTTTAAATTGAAGATCAAATTCAGTCATTGTATTCATATAGGGTCAAGGAGTGTAGCTGTAAAAAATCATCAAAATCGGAGTTAAAATAACCATTAAATCTTGATTTTTCATTTATAACCATCGAAAAGTTTTGTCCCGTTACTTGATCAATGAATGTTTATTTTTTCCGATTTTTGGCGTATATGATCTCGAAGTATAAACAAACAAGTTTGACGGTTGGATCGTTGAAACTAGTTTCGTAGAATGTGTATGCCATCAAAACAATATATTCACTAACAATTAAGAGTTTATTTATATTTTCGTTAAATATAACATAAGATTTTGTGGTATCCACTAGTGTAAATATTTTAAATTGAAGATCAAATTCAGTCATTGTATTCATATAGGTCAAGGAGTGTAGCTGTAAAAAATCATCAAAATCGGAGTTAAAATAACCGTTAAATCATGATTTTTCATTTATAACCGTCGAAGAGTTTTGTCCCGTTACTTGATCTATGAATGTTTATTTTTTCCGATTTTTGGCGTATATGATCTCGAAGTATAAAAAAACAAGTTTGACGGTTGGATCGTTGAAACTAGTTTCGTAGAATGCATATGCCATCAAAACAATATATTCACTAACAATTAAGAGTTTATTTATACTTTCGTTAAATATAACATAACATTTTGTGGTATCCACTAGTGCAAATGTTTTAAATTGAAGATCAAATTCAGTCATTGTATTCATATAGGGTCAAGGAGTGTAGCTGTAAAAAAATCATCAAAATCGGAGTTAAAATAACCGTTAAATCGTGATTTTTCATTTATAACTATCGAAAAGTTTTGTCCCGTTACTAGATCTCTGAATGTTTGTTTTTTGTGATTTTTGGGGTATACGATCTTGAAGTATATACAAACAAGTCTTATGGTTAGATCGTTGAAGTGTGTGTGTGTGTGTGTGTGTGTGTGTATATATATATTTATTTATTAAGTAGCTTTAAATTTATTTATTTTGTACATATAACACTTAAGAAATTGAATAGTATATACATTTATTAAGTAGCTTTCACCTTAATTATATTTTAAATCATAAAATAAAATGTTTTTATTTTTATTATTCATAACAATTATTTTTATAAATATTGTGCTACGAACCAATTTTTCGTCTCTCAAAAGTTTGCGCGACCAACAGTTCGTCGTGCAAAACTCAAAAAATTTGGGCGAGTACCAAAAATGGGACGCGGGTTTTTAAAATTAAAAAAAAAAAACTTTAGACTTTGCGCGACCAATATTTTTTGTCGCTCAAAACTTTGCGCGACCAATATATGTTTTTCGTCGCGCAAAAATTTGGGCGGGTACCAAAAATGGGACGCGGGAATTTTTTTATATAATTTTTTTAGACTTTGCGCGACCAATATGTATTTTTCCTCGGGCAAAAATTTTAAGATTTTGGCGGGTACCAAAAATGGGATGCGGGAATTTTTTTTTTTTAAAAAATAATTTTTTAGACTTTGCGCGACCAATATTACTATATTCGTCGCGCAAAACTTTGGGAGACCAATATGTTTCGTCGCGCAAAACTTTGCGCGACCAATATACATTCTTCGTCGCGCAAAAATTTGGGCGACCAAAAATGGGACGCGGGAATTTTTTTATATAATTATTTTAGACTTTGCGCGACCAATATGTATTTTTCGTCGCACAAAAATTTAAAAATTTTGGCGGGTACCAAAAATGGGATGTGGGAAATTTTTTTTTCAAAAAATAATTTTTAGACTTTGCGCGACCAATATTTCTATATTCGTCGCGCAAAACTTTGCGAGATTAATAATTTTCGTCGCGCAAAACTTTGAGCGACCAACCGTATTTTCGTCGCGCAAAGTGATACGGTTTTTAAAAACCGAAATAACTCCTCCACCATTTTCTCAATTTCTTTCTCTACTCTTACCTCTCCTCTCTCTTTCCCTCTCCCCAAATCCCACCCTTTCTCTCACACTCACTCCTCTCACTTAATCTCTCATCTCTCTCTTCACTATCTCTCACTCTCACTCACTCTCACTCACTCTCTCATCTATCTTTTCACTATCTCTCACTCTCTCATCTCTCTATCACTATCTTATCTAATTCTCTCACTTCTCCCTCTCATTCTCACTCACTCTCAATCTTGCCAAAAGGTATATTCTCTCCAAATTTTAAATTTTTTTTCATTAATATGTGTTTTTGGAGTTAGTTTTGAGTTTGTGTGGGGTTTGGGGTTGAGTAAAGGGGAGAGATTGGAGTTTGGGTTGGATTTGTGGTATAACAATTTTAGGGGAGATTATACATTCTTTTTTTTTGTTGTTGTTGTTATTTGACCATATTTGTTTTTTTTTGTAGGTAATCATTGAGACTTTGATGGCTAAAGTTGAGGATTAGGAAGCTATCAAAACATATTATCCACCACTACCACCACAATATGCTTGTATTAGGATTTTATTATTGTACTTTGTTAATTCATGTGTACATTTTGAATATTATATATATATAAATATTTATTGGATAATTTGATCACTATTTTTCATATGTAATTTTATTTTGAATATGTCAATTTAAATTAAAGTAATTAAAAAAAATCTTACAATTAAATTAAATTTAAAAAGTAAAAATTTGAAAAAATTACTATAATTAAATTAATATCAATTTAAATTAAAGTGATTTAAAAAAAAATCATACAATTAAATTATATTTAAAAAGTAAAAATTTTGAATAAATTAATATTAAAGAAATAATAATAAAAAGTAAAAATTAGTTTATTTTAATTAAAAAAAATTTAAAACACAAAAAAATATTTCGTCGCGCAAATATTTGCGCGACGTTAGTGTTCGTCGCGCAAAACTCTAAAAATGTGGGCGGGTACCAAAAATGGAACGCGGGAATTTTTTATTTTTTTAATTTTTTTGAGACTTTGCACGACCAATGTTTTTTGTCGCGCAAAACTTTGCGAGACGAATATTTTTCGTCGCGCAAACCTTTGCGCGACCAATGTGTTTCGTCGCGCAAACCTTTGCGCGACCAATGTGTTTCGTCGCGCAAAGTTTTGCGGGACCAATATTTTTTCGTCGCGCAAAGTTACTTTGAGCGACCAATATTTTTTCGTCGCGCAAAGTTACTTTTCGCGACCAATATTTTTTCGTCGCGCAAAGTCACTTTGCGCGACCAATGAAAAAACTTGGTCGCGCAAAGTCTTTCTTCACGATCTTTTCGCGACGGATTCTGCGCGACGAAGTTTTTGTCGCGTTAAAATTTGTGCGACTACAATGTATTTTGCGCGACGAAATTAGGTTCGTCGCGCAAAGTGTAAAATGTAGTAGTG
>NC_047656.1:7501504-7513747 GCF_902201215.1 Prunus dulcis | reverse complement strand
CCCTTGACCTACCACAAAAGCAATGTCAACTGCTTCCCAAATCTGCTCCTTTATATCCTTGGGGATTTGAGCCCATTTCATGTCCACAAGTGGAACTCTGGATCGTGCCAACACACCAATGTAGGACTGCATCTCACTATGTGCTTGGCCAATTCCTTTCCCCCTTTTATTGTACTCAACAATTGGCCTGAGTTTCTGAAGTTTTCTCTTTACAACACGAGGCATTGTGCTCATACCTCGACCAGACTTTGAATCATCAGAGATTGTTGTCTGGCTGGTTGGTTCTGTCTCAGCAGATGATGAAGCAAACTTCATCTTCTTCAAAGACTTCTCTTGAGGAGTTACCATTCCAAGCTCCTTACCTCCATTTTTCTTGGAGCCAGAGTCCTTACTTTGGTGTTGAGAAACCATTTTTACAGACAAAACTGCAAGTGAAAATATTTCAGAAAAAGATTAAGAACACAAACGACGGTTATTAATAAAATACGACGTATGATATGATTTTAAACGACGCAATGAAATAATCTCAGACGTAATAAATGTTTAAAACCAAGGTAATTAAACAACGATGAAATAATATAAAATAAGACGTAATAATAACTTATTACGTCGATATTTACCGGACGACGTGATAATAAACTATAAACGACGAAATATTTATATAACGTCGTGGTATTGATGTTCACACGACGTCAATAGTAATATACCGTCGCCTATATAAGGATCCAAAACCCTTCTTTCTTTCTCTGTGAATGTTTGATTGCAGATTTGATTTTTCTGAACCATGGTTTTTGTTTTCTAATTTGATAAAATACAAGGCCAAGAAAGAAAGTTTTGGAATCTTATATAGACGACGGTATTTTAATATGACGCCGTGGTATTAACATTCACACGACGTAAAACAATAAGATACTGTCGTCTATATTAGATACCAACCCTACTTTCTTTTTCTTTATATTTTATCAAATTAGGGAAAAACAAAAACCATTGTTCGAGAAATCAAACCTGCAATTAAACAAGCAAATAAAAAAAAGACTATAATTTTAAAAACAACTTTGTCAATTTTCAGACGACGCTAGAACGATTGACGAACCGTCGTGGTCTACATATTTAACCACTTAAATAAGAAGCTACCGTCGTCTTATTTAGTTGAGGTAGTTGTCTTCAAAGTTGGAAACTTTCCCTCTTTGTCTGTATATTTTATCAAACTTGGAAAGAAGTAAAATGATTTTGGCCAGAAAAAAAGGTAAAAAGATTTTTCAAACAAAAAACGTATGAGCATGCAAAACAGTAACCAAAATAGTGAAAATGAAAGCTTACCTTTTGCGTGCAATGAAAGCAAGAGGAAGACGATCGATCTTTAAGTTCAGAGACGACAAAGAAGACGAGAGGAAGACGATGAGATAATCTGACAGTGCTCTGACAAGGAAAAAAGACGAAAAGTTTTCTCTGGGAGATTGAAATTTTTAATCGGGTTTGGAAACAGTGCATGTGTAAGTCAGGTAGATGAAAAGTTGCTTACATATAAAACCATTTCAAAAAAATAATACGGCGGTTACATATAACTACGTCGTTTTTAACTAACACGACGCAATATTTGTTTTACGACGTGGAATCTTTTCATTTAACGTCGTTAGGTTTAATATAACCGACGTGGATTTGAATTTTTAAATTATGAATAGAATTTTTTTTTCCGTGACCTTTCAGTTTATTTTTCAATTACAGTGCGTTATAAATAGAGTTTTTTTTCCGGAGGAAATTTAAAATGAAGGAAATTAATGTTCTGGAATATGTAAAGTTTCTTTTTTGGATGACAGATTTAAATAAAATAAGAATATAAAAACAACGACTGTTTTTGTATTACTGTCGTCGTTTTTCGTCGTCTTAAGTAAGACTAAGACGACGTAATATATTTGTTGAGCGACGTTGATTTGTTTTTAAACGTCGTTAGGTATAATATAACCGTCGTTGAAAATTGTCTCCCTGATTGCAAATTTGCAACGACGTTAGGTATAATATTTGTAGATACACAAACGCACACACATCATCAACTTCCAAAAAATTGTCTCTCTGATTGCAAATCTGTGTCATCTGTTAAGATTATGATGTGGAACAGAGTTCCATCTGGTAAGATTTCGTAACCCTTGGGATCTCAGAAAAATCTGATTATGTCGGCGGTTTTCTATATAAACCGTCGTGGTTATTTCAATTTTTGTCATTAAGTAGATCTACCGACGTAGGATAAGAAAATCAAAGAAAAAAATTGTTAACAAAAATTCTTATTAAGACGACGGTTTAAATTAAAGGTACGACGTATAAAATGAATAAATACAACGTTAAATTTTATAGTACGATTTAAAGATAACGTCGTAGAACTATACGAGAATGACGTCGATATATTTATTTTTTCCGTCGTTGTACATTAATTTAATACGGCGATATTTTGTATTTTAAAGCCGTGGATTTGTTTGTAATTATACGGCGTCTTATACGAAAACCTCGTAGTGTTATTTTATGAGTAAAAACGGCGGCTTTTAGTGAAATTGTCGTCTTTACTTTCTACGTCGGTCGATTCATAACTTCTGCCGTTCTTAGTTGGCTTTGATTTTACACTGCGAAAATCTGTTTCAAATAGACATCGATTGTTTAATTAGGTACGTCGTTGTTTTTGAACAGCCATTTGAATCTCCATTTTTTAGTTGTCTAAGGTGGTATTACACGACGGTGTTTTTAGAACCGTCGTCTTTTTAAAAACCATGACGGTTTTCACTTAGACCGTCGTTGTTTTCTGGTTGTCTTTTTCACTTTTTGTAGTAGTGTTGATACACAATCCTAGAAAGGTGCACTGGGAGGCTGCTAAATGGATACTGAGATCTCATCATGGAACAAGGGAGATAGGAATTTATTTTGAGAAGAATTATGAAGGAGTTGAAAAGTCCTCCATTGGATATGTGGACTCTGATTTTGCAAAAGAAGGTCCACGACAAGGTATATGTTTACTATAGAAAAAGGTCATATGTGTTGGAGATCAATATTACAACCAACTATGCATTATCAACCACAGAGGCTGAATATATGGCAATGGCTGAGGCCATTAAGGAAGCAATCTGGACGTTAGGGTTGATAGAAGATTTGGTTGTTAATCAACAAGTTTGATGTGTATTGTGATAGTCAGTATGCCATTTGCTTGGCAAAGTATCAGGTACATCATGCGAGGACCAAACATATAGATGTGAGATATCACTTTATTCAAGAAGTGATAGCTGAAGATGACATTCGTATCAAGAAAATTGCCATGGTAGATAATCCCGTTGATATGTTAACTAAGGTGGTAGGTGTATCAAAGTTCAAGCACTGCTTGAATTTAGTGCATGTGAAGCAAGTTTGATCTTGCAATATGATGGAGCAACGGATGCTACTATGTGTAATGTCTCAGTATGGATTTCATGCAAGGTGGAGTTTGTTGGAATTGGCATAAAATCAATATGCGCCTAAACTAAAATAGATATCAATGTAGGAAAAGAAAAGTTGTAGGTTTTTGGGTTAGCTTGGACGCAAGCTAACATTGGCTTAATTCCTAGTTTGATTAGGATACAGTTTTAGTCTAAGATTTGGTTTTCTATGTATAATAGGATTTGATTGTAACCTGTGTCATCTATATATTAGTATAAAAGATGACGTTAGGAGGAGTGTATATATAAGTTTGAGAGGCATCTGTTTGTGTACTTGAGAGCCGTTGGGTTTGTGAATTTTCTTGTATTTCTTTGGTAATTAATAAGAAGTTTCCGTTGGTTAGGGAGGTACTCCAATATTGGAGGACTTTAATTGTTTGTGTTCCTTATTCTTTGTTTATCGTTTGAGTTCTTGTTTAGGCTTAAAAGTATAACAAGTTTTACATTTCGGTAGGAGATACTCTTATACATTTTACGAAATGGATTAATAGTTACTTTTTATTGTTTAAATGATGGGAGAATGATACGTTTTTGTATAATTGAGTGAAACGATGTTAATACAATGTCATCATGTCCCCGGTGGAAGTCGGCATATATGCAATGTACCAAACTTTGAGTCCCATTTTTCCACATACAGTTGTCAAGGATGAGCACAAATACCATCTCATCGCATGCCATTATTATATTTATATTGTCTTTATTAACATCACGAAATTTGGAAGTCAATCGTAATAGCAATACGGATCGCAGCCTCTATAGACTGGTCTGGCCCTACTCACCCACTATCTAGGCTTCAATTGTCTTATATATATATCCACCACAAGTTCATTAACTATATTTGAAGTATATTTGAAGTGTATGAAAGTGGATTTGAGATGTAAGGGTTTTAGCTCAAATTGTTAAGAGTATTTATTTTGTCTTCGAGGTCTTAAATTAATTCGATTAATTGTCCGTCCCATTATTGCCTGTATAAAAGGAAAATTGGATTTGAGGCCATTGAAAGACTATTGGGTTTAGCCATGATTAAACAAGGCAACCCTCATGAAATATAATGCAAATTAAGCACAAAAATGCATTAGAGAATGATGGAAAAGATTAATTAGCAAACACTTGACCAAGGGATTGACTATTCTTAGTCGTTGCAGGCCACTCTCTGATGCCTATAAATTAAAGAGCAAGAGGCAACATGGAGAGGCACACTTGCAATACTTCTTAGAATATCTATCTTTTCCTTATTATCATGGCTAAATCCAATTCGTCAGTCGGTAGAGGCCCTTCAATGATTTCGATAGTATTTCTCCTTGGGCTGCTGATGGCTAGCTTTGAAACAACAGGTATGTATCTCTCACAAGATTCGTCCCTATTTTGGCTTGGAAGGCTACATAGTTTTTATAATTCTTAACCTGCTTTGAGTACCTATAAGAGCTCGTATTTGACAATTTTTTTTTTTTTTTTTTTTATAACTATAGATCCTGCTTAAAGTTAATTTCTTTCCCACATTTGAGAATATTTCCTCTTTTTTCTTGTCTCTAATTATTCTTAGGACTGTAAATCGTTGTTAAGGTTTTTAAATTTGAATGTTTATAAGATCTGTGGGAACTGTTGCCTGATACTTTTCTTTTACACAATTACTTGATTTTTCCAACGAACTTCTCTGTTGCTTCCATGTCTGGGTCAGGGTGGATGGAAACAATGTGCCAAACAGAATTTAATAGCTTCTACTTAAACTTCATTTTCATGTGCAAGGTTATTGATAAGCGGGGGAAGGGAAGAATGCTGTTGGGTTTTACTTTTTTTCAATTGAAAAATTATTTATTATTTATTTTGTCCACGTGTGTACGAAATTACAAAAACACCCATGTCACGTAGTCAAAATTAACAAATTTTTAGACGGAGTTTATGTTGGGGGACAAACTAGGCCACCAAAATACGGTCAAGCGGAGTAAGTGAGCTACTTTGAATTTCAGAGAGTAATGTGAGATTTGACCGTAGTTTCAAGGGACATTGGTGTAAATAGGCCTTTTCATGATCATTTTAGCGACAAATTATATTGTATAAATCTAGTGAACTTTTCACCAGGATCATAAAACCTCATTATAATTTCTTCAATATTGCAGAAGCCCAGATTGGTGTATGTTATGGAATGCTTGGAGATCGTTTACCACCCCCATCAGAAGTTATTGCTCTGTACAAGCAAAATAACATCGGAAGAATGCGACTGTACGATCCAAACCAAGCTGCTCTAGCAGCCCTTAGAGGCTCTAATATTGAGCTCATGTTAGGCGTTCCAAATGACAACCTTCAAAGCCTAGCCTCAAGCCAGGCCAATGCAAATACTTGGGTCCAAAACAATGTGAGAAACTATGGCAATGTAAGATTCAAATACATTGCGGTAGGAAATGAAGTCAAGCCTTCAGACTCCTATGCACAATTTCTTGTCCCGGCCATGCAAAACATTCAGAAAGCAATTTCTAGTGCTGGTTTGGGAATTAAAGTCTCCACTGCCGTAGACACTGGAGTGCTTGGAAATTCCTTTCCTCCATCGAAGGGAGAGTTCAAGTCCGAATATGGAGCACTTTTGAGCCCCATCATCCGCTTCCTAGTGAACAACAGATCGCCGTTGCTGGTTAATTTGTACCCGTATTTCAGCTACAGCAGCAACACTCGCGACATTCGTCTAGATTATGCTCTTTTCACAGCTCCATCAGTTGTGGTACAAGATGGCCAACGTGGCTATCGTAATCTTTTCGATGCCATTTTGGACGCTGTTTATGCAGCTCTTGAGAAGGCGGGCGGAGGGTCTTTGGAAATTGTCATATCCGAAAGTGGTTGGCCATCAGCTGGTGGAACGGCAACAACAATTGATAATGCAAGGACTTATAACGCAAATCTGATTCAACATGTGAAGGGAGGGACTCCAAGGAAGCCCGGAAGGGCGATAGAAACCTACATCTTTGCCATGTTTGATGAGAACAGAAAGAACCCTGAGTTGGAGAAACATTGGGGGCTGTTTTCACCAAGCAAACAGCCGAAATACCCAATCAATTTCAACTGAGTAGCTAGGCAAGTGTAGTTGTGGTTAGGAATCTAACCACCAATATAACTAAAATAAATAGGCTGTCATGTATCACATCACATGTACCCAAATAATGCTCACATAGAGCAAATAATCTTATAAAAATACCGTAACTTATTGTCATTTCTTGGCAATATTGATGCATTACAAATTTCATTATAATTTCATTATGTTAAGAGCCTGTTAAAGATAAATTGTGTTAAAGATAAATTGCAGATATGGGCTTAGTCAAATTAGCTTAGGGAAAGGGCTCCCCACTTTGCCCGGAGTTCAAATCATTCTTCCCATAATTTAGAATAAATTAATGTAGAATATTACTGGTATAAAAAAAGACATTACTTAGGTTGAGATATAGATGTCAGTGGGTTATTTCATAAAGGAATATGCTTAATACTTCCCTGACTTCTCTCCCACCTATATTACACTTGATAAGGGCTACTCCATTAACTCCCATTCAACTTTCGCTATATTGCCCCATCTTGTATAGTTGACTTGTCCTTGTTAGGTTTACTTGGACTTTCTTATTTACAATTACAATATAAGATATTTACATTAACACCCTTGAGGTTTTTTGTCTTTTGACAAAACTCCTTAAGGTTTTGAAAATTACATGAACACCCCTTGAAGTTTTAGATTATTTTCACAAAACCCATTTTCTTGTTTGTCCAAAAATTGATAATTTTATTTAAAAAAATTACGCAAATGAAAAAATTAACCTCAATGATTGCATATGCAAAATCGACGAAATTTTTATATATATAAAATCATCAATATTTGGTCGAAAAATCGACGAAAGGGATTTATGTGGTTTTCTTGTCTCATAAGGTACGTACGTGAGAGCAATGTTCGTCCCTCCTTTGCCACCTCATATCTCTCAATATATTCTCGTCTTGTCACGTATTTTCTGTTTGTCTCTTAAGAAACTTTAGGTTAAAAGAATAAAAACACATTCAATTTAAGCTTATTAAATGAAAATAAGAAAAGGACAAGGAGAACAAGAAAACAAAACTACCCGGAGGCAGGCTCGGCCTCATGGTGAAAGTTCAACTAAGACGATAGTTATGACAGAACAAATCTTTGTTACAGAAATCCCACTCTAAACGCAGGAGCCTCATCCCACCAACCAAACCAAGAAACAGCCCTGCCATGATTAGCCAAGGCCCTCATTATAGTCTCACAACAGATACGAGAAAAACGAAAATGCATCAGTGAAAGACGGAATAAACAGACATTTGTTGTTGCAACAACGTAGACAGTTGAAATTGGACCCTCCTGTAAAGAGATCTTGAGCAGGTGCAAATCTCTTCCTCATCTCTATAAATTAAGGAGCAAGAGGCGGCCTTGAGAGACGTACACTTAGAATATTTCTTAGAAAATTGTATGTTTCTGACCATGACTAAATCGAATTCGTCATCAGTTGGCAGACTCCTTTCTCTGATTTCCATAGTACTTCTACTTGGGCAGCTGGTGGTGGCTAGCTTGGCAACAAAACAACACACAGGTATGCATATATAATTGGCACCTCTGTCAATCTAACTGCCAATTTAGCTTTTGTTTTTCTAGCGTATCATTCATCTAACTCGTGATTAACGAAAGCCAATGCACAGCAAATTACGACATTTTTGTGTGTGTCTATTTTAAAGATAAGGACCAAACTGTTCCATGCAACAAACCACGCATTTCTAATCAATCTCACATGTAAGCAATATTAATTCCTTTTTCAATGTAGGTGCTCCAATTGGTGTATGTAATGGAATGGTTGGCGATGACCTACCACCCCAAGCAGAAGTTGTTGCCCTCTACAAGACAAATAACATCCCAAGAATGCGACTTTATGATCCAAACCCAGCCGCTCTAGAAGCCCTTCGAGGCTCCAATATCAAGCTCTTGCTAGGCGTACCAAATGAAAACCTTCAATACATTGCCTTAAGCCAAGCCAACGCAAATGCATGGGTCCAAAACAATGTGAGAAACTATGCCAATGTGAAATTCAAGTACATTGCGGTAGGAAATGAAGTCAAGCCTTCAGACTCCTTTGCACAGTTTCTCGTCCCAGCCATGCGAAATATTCAAGAGGCAATTTCTCTTGCTGGTCTTGCAAAGAAAATTAAAGTTTCGACAGCCATCGACACCGGAGTACTTGGAGAGACCTTTCCTCCTTCGATAGGCTCATTCAAGTCTGAATATAACGCCCTTTTATATCCCATCATCCGCTTCCTAGTGAGCCACCAATCGCCATTGCTTGTTAACTTGTACCCTTATTTTGCTTACAGTGGCAACACTCAAGACATTCGTCTTGACTATGCTCTTTTCACAGCTCCATCAGTTGTGGTACAAGATGGGAACTTTGGTTACCGAAATCTTTTCGATGCCATGTTAGATGGTGTTTATGCTGCTCTTGAGAAGGCTGGTGGAGGGTCTTTGAAAGTTGTTATATCAGAGACTGGTTGGCCATCAGCTGCTGGAACAGCCACAACAATTGATAATGCAAGGACTTTTATATCAAATTTGATTCAACATGTGAAGGAAGGGACTCCAAGGAGGCCAGGAAGGCCCATAGAAACTTACATCTTTGCCATGTTTGATGAGAATAGAAAGACTCCAGAGCTTGAGAAACATTGGGGGCTCTTCTCCCCAACAAAACAGCCTAAATACCAAATCAGTTTCAATTGATTAGCAATAAAAGGGATGTTGTGGTTGCCAATAAAAGATTGCAAAGTTACCTGTAACCGCACCACGCCCCCCGCCCCCCACCCACCCCCCAAATTTGTTTTTATTTTTGTTTATTTTTGTGTGTGTGTGTGGTCACAAGCACCCTTGTACCCAAAAAAAAAAAAGCTCAAAAAGAGCAAATAGTCTTAATAAGAGATTGTACGAATTATAATTGTATATGTCTTCTTTGGTAGTTTGACGCATTACTGACAGGACCCGCCCCGGAATTTCCCCGTAGACCGGAGCGGACCTCGTCTTTGTTCCGACATCACCCCGATGCCGGGCCCACTTACTAAAAACCGAGACTCTTTACCAAAATTTTGGCAGAGTCCCCCCTGTAAAGTTAAGAAACCCAACAGATTTCAACCTGCATCAAAATACATAATAATCCCAACCAGCAGCATGCTTTAAAGCGAACAAACAATTTACAATGAAATGGCCTCAGGCCTCACAAATCAAACCCTAACAGGGCGATAACAGAGCATGTCTAAGAACTTCAATTTCAACAAAACAGAGTTCAAAGGAAATAACATGAAGAAAGAGTCCTACGAAGGCTCAAGGCTCGGAAGCGCACGATCCGGTTCTGCTGCGGAGCTCAGTCAACTACTGGCTGGGGGGCGCAAAACAGAAAATTGTGAGTGGACAAAAATAAATTCAGTTCAGTGTAAACCAACGTAATATAACCCCACCGTTTAGAAAACCATGCAAGAAATTCCATGCATCTCAAAACCTTCATACTCAAGTATATATATATATATATAATTATATATAATATACATAAAAACAAATCAATACTCGATGCCAAGTCGACAATCCATAAAGAACGCTTTATAAAACCCACCATCCAAAACTTATAAATCCCACAACCAAACTCTCAAAAGCGTACCCATTGGCACGACCGGCAAAGAAGTATCCTCACCGAAAAACATGAATGAATGGATTATATATATATATAAATATATAATATAAGAGATATATATATATATATATATATATAGAATATAAATATGACCATCACCTAGTTGTACCGGGGAAACAATCCAACCGGGGGATTGTTTGACTAGTCACCCTGGCAGAGTCCTCATGATGAGTCCTCAATCCACCATGTGACTAGGGAACGAGCCGTCCAACTGGGGGACCAACTCTCAGCCAGCACGTACCGTCGATAACCTCGAAACCCGTACGTCTGTGATCAGTCCTACGCGCGCAGACTACCCAATCAAGGGTCTACAGCAACATCCCGTCAAGGATGCCCCGGGTTCCGATTCTTCCAAGTATCTCAAGTATCCGTATCCAAGTTCCAAATCAGGGGAGGTACATAGGGTAGTGCTTATAGCACACCAAACTGACATTCTATACTCACCACTTTCCACAATCTCATCTCAACAACCCAAGTACCTCGCACATAACCAAATATATATAGAAAACCTCCAATCCATATATTCATACTCAAGATACTCAAATATGTTAAACCCAAAATATATTTTCAATGCCTCATAAAAATATCCCTTTCAACAATTGAATAAATAATATATCCAAAAATACCATTTAAAACATCATGCATAATATTTCCCAAAATCCATATAAATATACTTTCAATACCCAACTATGCCAAAGCGCTATACCAACATCAAATTCAACCCATGAATATAATATATTCAATAAATCGTTAAAACATTATGCATAAATCTTTCATTAATAAAACCATGCATAAGATTTGAAAACAAAGTCCACTCACAAGTAGTCTCACGCTGCTTGACCCTGAGAGGGTCCCGCCTGCTGCGTATGCGTGGTCGGAGTACCTAATTCAGAATACGTATACGAGATTAATACGAAGCGTTTCGAACGAGTACTTTGAATTAAATATCCTAATTTCCCAGGTTCTTAGTAAGTGTACTAGGAACGCGACGTTCTAAGGTCCAACTACCCAATTTGGACGATGGAACAGCTTCGGGAGACACTCGGTCAACCGACGGTCAAACTTCCCAATTCGGGTCAACCGGGCCCACGGGACCCACGGGACCCACGACCTCCATTTTACAATCCGAAAGTTCCTAAAGGTTCCACAAGGTCTAAGATACCCGTCTCGCAAGTTTGGTCCGAAACGGACAGTTAGATCGCTAACGATCGCACGATCGGACGGTTAATATAAAACACAAACTTTAAGTTATTGAATCGGAACATCCGGGGTTCCGATTCACAATCCGCGAAATCCTATACGATCCTAGGAATACCTAGAACAACATATTTTAATTCGGGAAGGATCTAACGGTCGGAACCTATCGAACCCGGATAACGCACAATATGCGAAAATCCGTTCGATAGTCAAACGACATCCGAATTGAGATCCGCGAAATCCTATGCGCTCGTGACAACCTAAGGATCTCATCGGGTTAATTTGCAGCCTCACCAGCCTCGCCCACGCGCCGCCACACGCGCCGGCAGCGCGTGGGTGTGTAGAGAAATTTCGGGAACGGAAAAACTCCACACCCGAGCTCACCCTTCCGGCTACAGATTCTACTCGACGAGTGGAACACTTTATTCAACTACACCAAGGTCCAATTCGGACGGCAAGTGGTCGGAATCGGCGTCGGAAACTCACGGTTTTAACCCGGAACTTCACGGCCTCGATCCGACGACCACCGCCACCATGGTCGTCGCGCAACCCAGGAAATAGCTAGAAGGGAAGGAGAGCTACCTGTTCCAAGTGACGGCGCAGCTCGAGATGGCCGGAAACGTCGCCGGCGACGTCGGCAGTTTCAGCTGGTTTTCACGTCGTCGCCACCGCCGCTTGCCGGGTTTTCGATCGGAGAAAAGGGGTGGGCTGGGTAGAGGAGGAAGAGATGAAGCTTTTGCAAGAAACGGCGCCTCAAACGGAGGTCGGACGGCGAAGTTCTCCCCGTCTGAAATTCCGGCGAAAATTCAAAACGGGGGAGGGGGGTTCAGCCGCGGGAGAGAGAGAGAGAGAGAGAGAGAGAGAGAGAAAAGTCAGATATTTTAAAC
>NC_047656.1:7495719-7501244 GCF_902201215.1 Prunus dulcis | reverse complement strand
ACAATTTACAGCTGTCATTGTATCTTTGGGTTTAGTTGCTACTTGCATATGCAAATTCATTTTGAATTATTGCAATAGAAACGAACTAGCTCTTAATTTAGTTGTATTTCTCTCCTAATGTTGGAAAAGATTCCGAATTCAAATCCGTTTAAGATAAAATACTGCAATATGTAAACTTGTGGTATAAAAAGTAATCAAATATGGTAAAACCGCTATCCTTACAACATGCCATCGTATTGACATTTATTTCTAGACAAATACATAAACTCTTGCGGTTGCCTTTCTAGGGCTGCAAGTAATCTTTTATTTATGGTGAAATTCCATTCTTAATTGAAATCAATGGAATATTTAGAGTTTTGTTGGGGAAAAAGAGCCCCCAGTGTTTCTCAATCTCCGGCCCTGTTTTTTTATCCTCATTAAACATGGCAAAGATATAAGTATCTACAGGGCTTCCAGGTCTCTTCGGAGTCCCGCCCTTCACATGCTTGACCAAATTTGAGTTGTAAGTTCTCGCGTTCTCTTTTGTGGTCACTTCGCCATCGCCACCTGCCGAGGGCCAACCACTTTCCGATACGACAAGTTTCAAAGAACCGCCTGCTGCTTTCTCTAATGCTTCATAAACTGCATCCAAAATTGCATCAAACAGATTTTGATACCCAAGCTGACCATCCTGTACCACAACTGACGGAGACGTAAAAAGTGCATAGTCCATACCCATAGTCTGACGATTTTGAACGTAACTAAAATAGAGATTGATTGGCCACCAAAAAAGTAATGATAGGATCAAGAAACTGTCGATATTCAGGGTTGAAGAAGGCTTTTGATGGCGGGTAGAATTCGTTGAGAATCGCGGTGTAAACCACGGTGGAGACTTTAATTTGGGTTGCAAGACCGGCGGCAGAACCTGCTTTTTGAATATTTTCCATTGCAGAAGCAACAAACGGAGCGAATGGACCTTTCGGATCTATTTCGTTCCCAACCACGATGTATTTGAAATTGACATTTCCGTAGGTTATGACATTACTTTGGATCCAAGAATCTGCACTGGCTTGGCTAGAAGAGATGTCTTTAAGGCCTTCGTTGGGTACATCGAGCATGAGCTCAATGTTGGAGCCTCTAAGGGCTTGAAGAGCCTGTGGGTTAGGATCATAGAGCCTCATTTTTTGGATGCTATATTGGTTGTACATAGAGATTACTTCTTGTGCGGAAGGTAAGTTGTCTCCAAGTGTTCCATATCAAGAATTATGAACTTATTTATTTTCATAGCATCAAATACAGAAGAAAAGAGAGAGAGAGAGAGAGAGAGAGAGAGAGAGAGAGAGAGAGAGAAGAAGAAGAAATGGCTTTGCAATTTTTAGTCTAACACTGAGAAATAAGCATTGCACCCTTTGATATTTGGAGAAGCTATGACAAATTATTTGGCAGTACTAGGGTTATTTTGGTAACAAAATATAGAATTGGTAGGCATGCATATTATTGCTTAAAAGGTATTGTTTATTCATATCATTATATGTACGTGTTTTATTTAACAAATTTTTTATAAAATACAAATGAAAAGTTTGGCCACTATATAATATTTTAATATAATTTATTTAAATTATTTTAATATATATTATTTTTATTCAATATATGTGAAAAATACGTGTATAATATGTGAATTTTGTATGCATTATTGAAAATTTTATAAAAACACGTGTATTAAACTTGAAAAATTCGCACGTACAAATATTGTACATTTGATTTTTAAAAAATGGATTTAGGGTTTTTGCCAGCTAAATGTGTCTTGGCCATTGCGCGAATCAGATCGAAAATCAAGTAGGTATGAAGGAAAGACACAGCCTTTACAATTTGTGAGGTGCCCTCTTTATAGATCGAGTCAAAGTCTCAGAAAGGCACTCCGTGCAATATCTGATAATTTCTTCCAAGTCAATGAGTAGCTACATGCATTTCCTCTCTACTAGCTAGTGAAAATTTTCCGAGGTAAATACATAATTCCACAAAAACTACAAAAGATTTCCTACAACTAGGAGAAATTGTTGCAATATTAGTAATCTTCCACAAAGACAAGTGGTGGAGATTTAAAGTGTTATGGTCTTCTGATCATGTCTCCTTTGTAAACTCCAGAATGAAAAATGTTCGGGGTGGTCCCTGCAAATTAAATGAAAAATGTAACTTAATTTTTATATGCAAACAATTCTACGAAAATTAATTATTTATACGAGGGGATTTTCAATTAGGATATGAGCAGCAAATTCAAAAAAAATTGACCGTGGGTCCCTCAGCAATTAACGGTAAGGTTAACGCCGAAATCCAATTGCAAAAAATTGAAAAGCTTAAGGTATATAATCGTTAAAATTGAGAGTATATGGACAAACAGGCCTTAAGCATAAGACTTCATAGTACTAAATTGAAATTAACCCTATATTATATCATTTAAGTTATAAAATTCATGTCACATTCCAAAATTTATCTTTACAACTCTTGAGCAATTGTTCCTTTTTTCCCCTTTCTATTATTAAGGATTATTGAAGTGAAATTTTGCCGACGTACGACACTGTCAATGAAATCATCGATTCCTAATAAGTTACTGTCCTTCTCTATATCAAGTGAACAATAAACATTATTTGAACTCTGCAAATCAATTCGATTTCATCTATAACACGGTTCTTGCCGTCTTGTTTTGATATGGGAATACTAATAAGCTTAACAAATCCAACAAATTTAAACATTATATACAAATGTTCACCATGCGTGCATTTGCTCCTGGCTAGGAGAAGAATAAAGGCTTAGCCTAAACAAATAAAGATAAACTAATTAAATATTTAAGATAAAAGTTAAGAAGGTTTACATTGAAAAAAAAAATGTCTTTAAGTAGGCTTCACGCCTTGCTCGTTTCATAGAGTATATTATGTTTTTATTGGGTATTAAAGTATAGCGTTGGACATTCCTCCTTACAGACAAATTACAGTTCCATACATATACAAAAATAACTCATTAAAATTACAAAAATCTTACAGACTGTGATTTATTTGTAAAGAATCAAGTGTTTTTTTCTTTTAATTGAATGCAAACTAAGAACCATTCTTTTTGGTTAGTTTAACATCTATCAAAGTATCTTTTCCGAGAAGCATCCCTTGAGCATGCATGATGCATGACTTGCACTTGTCTCCTAGTCGGCAATCAAGTCAAGCCGCGCAGGCACAAGTCCAATTCGACAAGTAGTCATTTCATGACCTCGACACCGTTCTTTTTGGTTATGATCGCTGTCCTACTAAATGAATGATCAAAAGATTTACAGCTTCCTAGAAGGGGTCTTAATTATTTGTCGGAGGATGTTTTTATGACCTTTCTTTATAAATTTTGCAAGCACTTTGTAATTTGAATGGTTAATTGCAGTTACCTTTATACTTTTGTATTTGGATTTTGAATCTGTGGTTAAGTGCAGTTGTTTCTGTTCTCGAGATCCTGTGTTCAAATTCTCAATCTACTAATATCGCTTGTAAAATTAAAAATCTATACATATCCCTGATGACATTTTATTGGTCATCTTGCATAAGTACAAAAGTTTTGGTACAACTTGCAGAAGTATGCAACCATCTTATTGGACTTTTCTTCCTCAAAGGCAAGTGGTGCAGATTCAAGTCCTTTTGGTCTTCTATCTTTGTAGGCTCCAAGACATTGAAGTAATCTTTAATAAGTTTCAATTTTCCACAAACAAACGTCATGAAATTTGGAAGTCCTCGTTCTGCTAAATTAATTTGGCTGCAACTACCTTCAATTATATTGCTGATCGTCTGACCCTGGACCACAAAACTCATTGTTATCTACATTTGTTGAACTAGTATGGCCATCTTCGTAAAGAGAAAGATGTCGGAAGCTTTGATGCTTACTTTAGCTCCATATATATATATATATATATATATATATATATTTTTATTTATTTATTTATTTATTTATCTACTATTACATTTTTTTTTTCCTTAAATTATACCATGTAAGGATACCAATATGCCCATCTACTAGGTCGATATCCATTCCGACCAAAAAAATCGTTTATTGTGATGGATATGTTCAAGGCTTAACATGATTTTTTAATTATTTCTTTTTTACAAACGACAACATATTTACACAATGCTTCAACTCCGTCGGCTAGTTATAATTGGATATCGAACCAAATATGAATATAATTATCACTATTTATATGAGTTGAACTTGAAATCTCTTACGACCAGCTATAAAAGTCATGCAAGTACAGTGCACTATTTAAATCTATGATTTCACGTTTAACAATTCTTTCGATCCTTGACAAATGCTGACACATAGGAGTTTAGAACTTACAATATTGCTGACACCGGGGCGTGACAAACGGACCTAGGATTTCAAAATAGGGTGGACTAAATTTACCTTACATACAAAGGTACTAAGATCAGCTTCTAAGCAAGAATCACTAATGACGGAGAAGTCATAATGTGACCTTGTTAAAACCTTGCCCTAAAAAAGCCTAACACAAACGGTTGACCTCTTGTTTTGATATTTCAATACTAAAAAGCCTAACAAAATCCAAGAAATTATAATTATAGAATGCCTAACATGCATATGCTTTTGCCTCTAGCCAAGAGAGAAAAAGAAACGTCTAGCCTTTCGATCAATGCATCTTTTCTTGCATGACTTGCGGTTCTCCGCAATTAAGTCAAGCCGCCCATGTCCAACACTACTACAAAAAGTGAAAAAGACGACCAGAAAACAACGACGGTCTAAGTGAAAACCGTCGTGGTTTTTAAAAAGACGATGGTTCTAAAAACACCGTCGTGTAATACCACCTTAGACAACTAAAAAATGGGGATTCAAATGGCTGTTCAAAAACAACGACGTACCTAATTAAACAACCGACGCCTATTTGAAACAGATTTCAGCAGTGTAAAATCAAAGCCAACAAAGGACGGCAGAAGTTATGAATCGACCGACGTAGAAAGTAAAGACGACGATTTCAATAAAAGCCGCCGCTTTTACTCATAAAATAACACGACGAGGTTTTCGTATAAGACGCCGTATAATTACAAACAAATCCACGACTTTAAAATACAAAATATCGCCGTATTAAATTAATTTACAACGACGGAAAATATAAATATATCGACGCCATTCTCGTATAGTTCTACGACGTTATCTTTAAATCGTACTATAAAATTTAACGTCATATTTATTCATTTTATACGTCGTACATTTAATTTAAACCGTCGTCTTAATAAGAATTTTTGTTAACAATTTTTTTTTTTGATTTTCTTATCCTACGTCGGTAGATCTACTTAATGACAAGAATTGAAATAACCACGACGGTTTATATAGAAAACCGCCGACATAACCAGTTTTTTCTGAGATCCCAAGGGTTACGAAATCTTACCAGATGGAACTCTGTTCCACATCATAATCTTAACAGATGACACAGATTTGCAATCAGAGAGACAATTTTTTTGAAGTTGATGATGTGTGTGCTTTTGTGTATCTACAAATATTATACCTAACGT
>NC_047656.1:7455471-7495619 GCF_902201215.1 Prunus dulcis | reverse complement strand
TTTTTGTAGTAGTGTTGGTTTCGATCCGGTATGAGTTTGCCAATGTGATTGGGGATGGAGATCATGATCTTTTTGTACCCTGGTTGTAGAAAGTACACGAAGTTATCGGCATTAGTGAAGTTGGATAATTTGAAGGCGAAACATGGGATGAGTGATGTCTGTTTTACAGAATTATTGATACTTCAAGGCGATTTGCTTCCAGAAGAAAATACAATACCAACCTCTATGTATAAGGCTAAAAAGACTTTGTGTGCATTGAGGCTGAGTTATGAGAAAATGCACGCATGCCCCAATGATTGCATCTTGTATAGGAAGGAGCATGAGGATTCAACTAATTGTCCTACTTGTGGTATCTCAAGGTGGAAGGAAGGCAAAGATTCAATCTTGAAAGAGGGTGTGCCAGCGAAGGTGGTGTGGTATTTTCCTCCAATTCCAAGGTTTAAAGGATGTTTCAATCACATGAGACAGCTAAGAGTTTGACTTGGCATCTTTGCTAGAAAATCAATTGTTGATGTCGATAAATGTCTCATCCATTGATTCCCCCGTCTTGAAACTTCTTTGATAAATGGCCTGAGTTTGGTAATGAGCGAGAAACTTGAGATTGGCTCTTTCATCGATGGATTCAATCCCCACAGTTCTCTAAGTAGCAGATATAGTTGTTGGCGGTTATCTTAGTTACATATAATCTCCCTCCATGGTTGTGCATGAAAGCGAAAGTTCATGATGTTAACCTTATTGATTTCGGTCCTAAACAACCGGAAATGATATATAGGCGTCTACTTGGAGCCTTTGATTGATGATTTAAAATCTTTGTGGGTTGGGATTAGAGGAGTGTATGATGCACATAATGGAGAATACTTTTTTTTTTCGAGCTGCATTAATGTGGACAATTAATGATTTCCCGCCTATGGAAACTTATCTGGTTTGTGTTGTTAAAGGATATAAAGCTTGTCCATATATGCGGCGATGATACACCTAGTCTGAGGTTGAAAAAAAATGGCCACAAAATTTGTTACATTGGGCATAGAAAATGGTTACCAATCAATCATCCATATAGGAGGCAGCGTGCAGCTTTTAATGGGAAACCTGAATATGGCATACCTCGAGCCATTGCGGGAGAAAAGTGCTGCATATGGTTGAAAATGGTGACAGAGAGTTTGTTGGAAGAAGAAATCAATATTCTTTGATCTCAGTATTGGAAATCCCTTCACACGTGAGGCATGCCCTAGATGTTATGCACATTGAGAAGAATGTTTGCGATAGTATCATTGGTACATTGCTGGAGATCCCTGGAAAAAAAAAAGATGGGATTGCTGCTCGATTAGATTTATTGAACATGGGGGTCAAAACTGATTTGCAACCCGAGAATGGAGAAAGACGTACTCGTTTGCCTCATGGGCCTTGGAATTTGTCAAGAGCAGAGAAGAGAGACGTTTGCAATTCTTTCTATGGTATGAAGGTCCCTGAAGGTTATTCTTCAAATATTAAAAATCTTGTATCTTTACAAGATTCAAGACTTCTTGGCCTTAAATCACATGATTGTCATACCTTAATGCAACAATTGCTCCCTGTGGCAATTCGTTATGTTTTGGAGAAGCCTGCAAGGTATGCAATAACTCGTTTGTGCTTCTTCTTCAATGCTATATGTGCAAAGACTGTTGATGTTTCAAAGCTAGATAAGTTGGAAGAAGATGTAGTAGTTACTCGTGTTTGCTTGAAGTTACTTTTCCCCCTTCATTCTTTGATATCATGGTTCATCTAGTAGTACATCTTGTCGGAAGAAGTTAGATCTATGTGGGCCAGTATATTTTAGGTGGATGTATCCGTTTGAAAAGATATATGAAAGTCTTTGAAGGGGTATGTTGAAATCGTACTTTCGTCGAAGGTTGCATTCTTGGCGGTATATATTTGCTGAAGAAGCGGGTAGAGTTTTTTGTTTTCGGCATTTATCGATGTTAATACAGTTGGAGTGCCTTCAAGCCAAAAGATGGGAGTTTCAAAGCCATTATCAAAGTTTTTACGATGGCGTAGTTGTTGTCGGGGACTGTTGAATCAAGCACATCTATATGTCTTGGAGAGAGAATACGGAGGAGAATCTACCTTATATCGATGCGTATGAGTTTTATTCTTTAAGTTTCCATTTTAAATTATTTCTTATGTTTATCTTATATATTTGGGACCGTAATGCTTGAATTTTTTAGGTGTCATGTAGGCAACATATGATCCACATCAAAGGCTGCTTATCAAAATTTAGAAAGAGAACAAAAGTATTTGCTTGAGGATAAGCACAATAGCACTTTCATTCAATGGCTGCGCTTCAAGGTATATGTTGTTGAATAACATATTTCTCTTTTAATTTTCTTCTTATTTCTATGTTAGATTGAATTAAGATTTGATTAATTGCGGAGGTTCAAAGTGAACTTGAGGGAAGACAATAATGGCGTATCGAGAAAATTTAAGGTGGCTAGCAGCTGGTCCAAACATGGCGGTGCCATTATATAGGAGAACTATCTTATTAAAGGTATTAAATTCAATATCAAGGCACAAGATGATGTGCGGACAACTCAAAATAGTGGAGTTTATTTACTTGCACAAACCATGCAAGTCGCTAGTGCCCAGGATAAAAACCCAATTCTCTCAAATATGGGTTTCTATGGTGTCATTCAAGAAATTTGGGACCTTGACTACCAAAAGTTTACAATCCCGGTCTTTAGGTGTGATTGGATAGATAGTTCTGGTCTTGTAGTCGACGAACTTGGATTTACCCTTGTAGATTTGAGTAAAATTGGACATAGGAATGACCAATTTGTTTTGGCTTCTCAAGTCAAACAAATATTTTTTTGTTGACGACCCGATGCATCGTGGTTGGTCGGTAGTTTTATCAATGCCTAATAGAGAATATAATGATGTTATTGGTGATGAAGTCTTAGGTGATGTGAAAATTGAGTGTGAGCCATTTACTAGAGGGATGCCAAATGTTGACACATTTGATGAACTGGTGGGTGAGTTAGGTGGTCAAAATATTCGAGATGGGTGTGAAGATATATGGATTGAATGATGCTTATGTAATTGGCAGTGTATGACATTCATTTTATAATATATTGTAATGTGATTTCTTCACTTTCATTATACAGGTTTTGGCCACAAAACAATCAGTGCAAAAAATACTGGATCCAGATTACATCATTATATTCTGCATAAAAAACAACGTCTGTTCAAATAAAACACGACGTTATGGTGAACCATTTATTCAGCATATTTACCGACGTCTTAAAGCAACGTAACAATGAAGAACCACGACGCTTTAGTGAAGCAATTATCCAGGATATCACGTCGGGGAAGGATTAAGAACCGCCATGTAATTCAAAATAACACGACTCCAATCCCATAATACCGACGTCTAAAAAATGGGATAAATTATCTAAACATTAATTTGGAACCGACGTTGTTTAATAAATGCGTCATAAATAATGACGTTGTTTAGAAGTTCAACGTCGTCTATATTAATAAGTACGTCGTGAGTAATGAATACATATAAATACAACGTCGACTATATAAATGCCACCGACGTTGTTTCGCATTTCAACGTCAACTATAAATACATACGTCGTAAATAATGACACTGACACCTATTTCCACGTCATCTTTTTTAGAAAAATCGAAGTGGAAAATTTATTTCACGACGGTCGTTTGGAAATAAGAGACGTAGTAGTTTTCAATAACGTCGTCTTCTCATGTATTTAAAGATGTCATATTTTTTCTTGTCGTGAAAATTATATTTAACGGCGTAATGTTTTAGTTATCGTCGTTGTATGTCTATCTTGCGGCCTTGTTCTTTTAATATGTGTCATATTTTTCCTTTTTAACGACGGTGATTTGTTTGTGTTGGTCGTCTATTCTCATCCTCGACTATTTTTTAAAACTTATGCAGACTAAATACGTCTGTTTTTATTTGTTTTCGACGTTGTTTTATTTAACAACGTCTAATATTTACCGTCGTTGTTTGTTTCTGATAATAGGACGTATAAATTTTGTAATACGACTTTCATATATTCGTTACCGACGTTGTTTATTTTTTTCAACGTCTTCTCTGTAAATACATACATCGTAAATAATGACACTGACAACTATTTCCACGTCATCTTTTATAGAAAAATCGAAGTGGAAAATGTATTTTACGACGGCTGTTTTTATATAGGCGACGTAGTAGGAATCAATAACGTCGTCTTCTAATGTATTTAAAGACGCCATATTTTTTATTGTCGTGAAAATGATATTTAACGGCGTCTTATTTTAATTTTCGTCGTTGTATGTCTATCTTGCGGCCTTGTTCTGTTAATATGTGTCATATTTTTTCTTTTTAACGACGGTTTTTTTAGAGAGTTGGTCGTCTATTCTCATCCCCGACTGCTTTTTTCGTTCTTTTTGCAGTACAAAGACGTCGTTTTGTATTTGTTGATGACGTGGTATATTTTAACAACGACGGTGATTTAGCGTCGTGGTTTATGAGGGAAAAGATGACGGTGGTGTCACACCCCGAACCGACTCCACCTAGCATGATATTGTCCGCTTTGGCACCCACGACTGGGCCCTCACGGTTTTGTCCCGGGCCTGGCTACATTATCACCAGCCCAGAGGCCTCATCTAAGTTCAGAGTGGCGCAGCGGACCGGGCCCAACTCCACTTAGCATGATATTGTCCGCTTTGGCACCCACGACTGGGCCAACACGGATTTGTTCCTGGGAGCTCACGGAGCAACTTCCCAGGGTGGTCACCCATCCTGGGATTGCTCCAGCCTCCAACTCGCTTAACTTTGGAGTTCCTACGACTCCGAAGCCAGTGAGCTCCCAAAAGGCCTCGTCTAAGTTTCCATACTGCCTCAGCAGATTTCCACACTAGCACGATATTGTCCGCTCTGGGCTGGGCCGACGTCCCCCTCACGGATTTGTTCCTGGGAGCTCACGAACAAACTTCCCAGGGTGGTCACCCATCCTGGGATTGCTCCAGCCTCCAACTCGCTTAACTTCGGAGTTCTTACATCTCCGAAGCCAGTGAGCTCCCAAAAGGCCTCGTGCTAGATGGATGCGGGTGTGCCATATAAGGCACATCCCCCCCCCTCCGTTTGGTTCACACATCGACCAACGGAGAAGGGGTGATGTGCCTTATATGGCACACCTCGCATCCATCTAACAGGAGGCCTTTTGGGAGTTCACTGGCTTCGGGGTTGTAAGAACTCCGAAGTTAAGCGAGTGGGAGGCTGGAGCAATCCCAGGATGGGTGACCACCCTGGGAAGTTGCTTCGTGAGCTCCCAGAAACAAAACCGTGCGGGCCTAGGCCCAAAGCGGACAATATCTGCTACGGTAGAGCCGGTCCGGGGTGTGACAATTTGGTATCAGAGCCACTCTGCCGTGGGGTGCGAGTGTGCCGACGAGGACGTCGGATCCCTTAAGGGGGGTGGATTGTGAGATCCCACATCGACCAAACGGAGAGGGGGCGATGTGCCTTATATGTGCACACTCGCATCTACCTAGCGCGAGGCCTTTTGGGAGCTCACTGGCTTCGGAGTTGTAAGAACTCCGAAGTTAAGCGAGTTGGAGGCTGGAGCAATCCCAGGATGGGTGACCACCCTGGGAAGTTGCTTCGTGAGCTCCCAAAAACAAAACCGTGCGGGCCTAGGCCCAAAGCGGACAATATCGTGCTACGGTAGAGCCGGTCCGGGGCGTGACAATTTGGTATCAGAGCCACTCTGCCGTGTGGTGCGAGTGTGCCGACGAGGACGTCGGATCCCTTAAGGGGGGTGGATTGTAAGATCCCACATCGACCAAACGGAGAGGGGGTGATGTGCCTTATATGGCACACCTCGCATCCTCATAGCATGAGGCCTTCTGGGAGCTCACTGGCTTCGGGTTCGTAGGAACTCCGAAGTTAAGCGAGTTGGAGGCTTGGGCAATCCCAGGATGGGTGACCACCCTGGGAAGTTGCTCCGTGACCTCCCAGGAACAAATCCGTGCGGGCCCAGTCGTGGGTGCCAAAGCGGACAATATCATGCTAAGTGGAGTTGGGCCCGGTCCGCTACGCCACTCTAAACTTAGATGAGGCCTCTGGGTTGGTGATAATGTAGCCAGGCCCGGGACAAAACCGTGAGGGCCCAGTCGTGGGTGCCAAAGCGGACAATATCATGCTAGGTGGAGTTGGGCCAGTCCGCTGCGCCACTCTGAACTTAGATGAGGCCTTTTGGGAGCTCACTGGCTTCGGGTTCGTAGGAACTCCGAAGTTAAGCGAGTTGGAGGCTGGAGCAATCCCAGGATGGGTGACCACCCTGGGAAGTTGCTTCGTGAGCTCCCAGAAACAAAACCGTGCGGGCTGGTGAGAATGTAGTCAGGCGCAAAGCGGACAATATCCTGCTACGGCGGAGCCGGTTCGGGGTGTGACAGGTGGATTCCACGACCATTGAAAAACTGAATACACGACGGTGATTTACCGTCGTCTTTTTGCTTTTTTGTAGTTGTGATAGATGCCGCACACACCATCTATGAGACGCTTCAGGCCCCACTAATTCAAAAGCTTTATCCAAACCCTAGGCATATAAAATCATTTCTTATGAAGTTAAAAAATATATTGGAGCAGCTCGTAATTGAAAGCAACAATATAAAGTAAAAACCAATTGCAATGAAAGCAATTACTTACCTTTTGTTGATCTGAAATGAAAGTCCAACCATATTCACTAACTTGACCAAGATCCTCAATTAAAAGTTGGAGAAACCAACACCAAGAGTCTTTACTCTCCAACTCAGCAACCGCATAAGCAATAGGGTACATATTATCATTTGCATCAGTACCCACGGCTACAAGTAATTGCCCTGCCACTATATTGAATTACTATGTAAAGAAATAAATATATATTATATATATTAATATATATTAAATTAATATTACATCCACATAAGTTAATGTCAAATAAAAGTACTAAAAATATTTACCTTGAAATGTTCCCTTTAGGTGACAGGCGTCAACGCCTATTAAAGGTCTACAACCTGCTATAAACCCCTTTTTGCATGCGTCCAAACACACATAAAGCCTTTGAAAATGAGGAGGATCCACCTTCATCAACATACTACTGCCGTTATTAGTCTGTCTAATCTCTTCACAATACTCCCATAACTTTTCGTATTGTTGAGCATAAGTTCCCTCAATCAAAGTTTGAGCCTTCCTCTTAGCTTTATAACATTGATCTGTAGAAACTTCATATCCCAATTCTCTATGAACTTCTGATTGAAGCGTTGTCTTTTTAATCTTAGGATCATCTTTAATCCTACTCATATACCTTTGAGAAAGGAAAGTTGAAGTGATGTTTTTGTTATGGAAACCTTTGGAACATGAATGCTTAGGAGTGTAGCTCTTAATTTGATAAGTGTTTTCTCCCTGCATCAAAGAAGCATACAACCTCCACTTACAACCTTCTTTGCACTTAGCAGACAACCTGAACTTATCATTTTTCACTACCTTGCATTCATATGACCTTAAAGCTCCATAAATTTGTATAGCCTGTTTCAAGACCTTTTTACTTGGAAATTTCATCCCAACATCGAACTGTGGGTTGTCCATATCAGTATCAATATTAAACTCTTTGTACTTACGAGTAGTTCCTTCTTCATAAGAGTTTGATGCTGAATGTAACTCATCTGAGTTATATTGCTTTTCATCCATGTTCATATCCTCAACCTGTATATTTGTCTCCCAATTGTTTTTTTGTTTCTTACCACATCCGATGAAAGTCTCTAGTGTATCCACTGCATCATCATAGAAATTATCATCGTCCAACATGGCATCATTGTCCTCATCATAAAATTCAGAATCATAATTATTACCACATTATCACTTTCCTCATAATTGGAACCTTTTGTTTTATCATCACCATCACCATCATATTCATACTCATTAGTATGTACCGGTACATCATAAAAATCTTGAGGCTCACCATGATACAAAGCACTTCTCTCTTCTTGAAATAAGTGATCATTGCTGAGACTATATGAACCATACCTATTTTCATCAACTTGACTAAACAGGTCATCATGGATTTCATTAAATGATTCTCCATAATCTATATTAGCTTGTGACATTGGTGGTTGGGTTAAGTCACCAATAACCTCATGAACATCACTATCATGCTCTACATAGACAGTCATTTGCCTATTCCTAGGTATTGAGCGAACAAAACCTAAAATGTGTTCATCTTTCTCCAATGCATAAAGACCATCTGCTGGTCCATGGCCTGGAAGTGTGTAATAAAAATATTTGGAGTTTTGAACACCCAACTCTTGTATCATGTCTTTGATTTCTAATGTAGACAACCTATCAACATCTACATTATCAAAATAAGTCACCATACCATTTATATAATGGGTTCTTGGAGTGTGCACAAAATTTCCACCGTATCTAAATTCAATAGTCATGTGATCAGCATCTACACAACAAAAGTAATAGACTTTTATTAATAAAGAATTTTTTTATCTGCACAACATATGGTTTGAGATTGGTACTCTTATTGAGATTGGTCCTTTTTTCTTTGGTTAAAGAGATTTCCATTAAAGCAAAGCAGCAAAACAAACAAGCAGCAAAAGAAGAAACCAAGAAAGCGAAAAAAATAGTTAACAAGCATGACATGTGTACCAACAACGAGTCACTGAAGGAAAACAAGCATAGGGTCCAAACTCGAGAATACTTACCTGGGTTGATTGAGCCTCTATCAGATTCGATTGGTCTCCTTGCCATCTTTATTCGAACTCAAGTGAAGTGATTGATATTCAAAGGAACTTATTGAATATGAAACCCCAATTCTCATGAACGCAGACTACGGCAATGGTCATTGGCACCAAGGAATAGAGTCACGAGGGTTTTGGATTGTGTTAAAATACCTTTATGCCCACTCACGTGCTATGCACATGTCTATTTCAACGTCTATTTGACAGATTGTCCTACATTGGCTAATAGATGTAAACACAGGGACTAAATTAGCCCAATTAAAAACACAAGGACTAAATTGGCCGAATGGGTAAAGCACAGAGACCATTTTGACATTTAAGCCTAAAATTAAGGCATTCAATATAGAAATAATACCTGAAAATTAAATATGTATAACCCCCATAATAAATAAAATAAAACAGCAAAAATAAATAAATAAAAATGGTTAAAATTTTAAAACCTTTTTAAAATTCCAACAAACTCCTAAATACTCCATTGATTTCAATTAAGAATGTGATCTCCAGTGTATCCTTAGATCAAGGAGCTTTCGTATGGAATTTAACCGTAAATAAAAGATTACTCGCAGTGCTAGAAAGGCAATCGCAAGAGTTTATGTATCTGTCCAGAAATAAATGTCAATGCAATGGCATGTTGCAAGGATAGCAATTTTACCATATTTTATTACTTTTTAAAGCACAAACTCTTGCGGTATTTTCTTTTAAATGGATTTGAATTCAGAGTCTTTTCCAATATTGGGAGAGATGCTAAAATATGTCAACTATGGGAGAATATTATTTGCTTGTGGGAATTTTCTATGTATTCTTCTCCTTGTAGGAGGCCATATTTATAATACAACGAAACTTGAATGGGCAAGTAAATAATAAATTCTTATTTCTATTTACAGTATGAAATCATGAATTAAAGTAAATCAAATATAATTATAATAGGAATCCTTGGTGTGTAAGGAAAGAAAGTCAATGATTCACAAGTCACGCCAACACTCCCTCTCATATTGGTGCATAGATGTCGCCAATGCCCAACTGATCTAGTGAATTTTGGAACGCTTTACTAGAAATTGCTTTTGTCAAAATATCTGCTAATTGATCTTCGGACTTTACGAAAGGAAACTAAATCACTTTAGCTTCGTGCTTCTATTTGATATAGGGTCAATCTACCTCAACATGTTTGGTGCGATTATGTTTAATTGGATTATGTGCAATAGCTATTGCAACCTTGTTGTCACAAAAGAGATTCATTACAAATGTAGGTCTATACCAAAGTTCAGTAAGCAACCTCTTTAACCAAATGAGTTTGCAAATTCCTTTGGTCATACCTCTGAACTTGGCTTCTATACTGGATAAGGCGACCACTTTCTATTTCTTGCTTCTCCATGTAACCAAATTACCTCCCACGAATGTGAAGTAACCAGATGTGGATTTCCTATCTATTATATTTCCTGCCCAATCTGCATATGTGTAACCATCAATATTCAGATGACCATGTTTTGAGAACATATCAGGTGCAAACTTCAAATATCTAAATATCCAAATAACTACATTCATGTGGTTTTCACTCGGAGAATGCATAAATTAACTAACAACGCTTACCACATAAGCAATGTTTGGCCTATTATGAGACAAGTAGATCAATCTTCCCACTAAACTTTGGTATCTTTCTTTGTTAGTTGGAATTTGATCCAGGTATTCTCCAAGATGATGATTCTGAACAATAGGAATGTCTACAGGTTTGCAATCTAGAATTCCTTTGAGAGAGAAATATGCCTCTTTATGATCGGCCCACCTCAATCCCCAAGAAATATTTGAGTCCACCTAGATATTCTTCATCTCAAATTCAGTAGCCTAATAGTCTTGTAGCTGAGATATTTCATGTTTGTCATTCCCAGTAATCATGTCGTCAACATAGATTATTAAAGTTGCTACCTTCCCTTTTTGATGTTTCAAGAACAAGGTATGATCTGAATTACTTTGTATGAAACCATTATTCTTCATTGCCATGGTGAACCATCCAAACCATGCACGTTGTGACTATTTCAGTCCATACAACGCCTTTCATAATTTTCATATTGTTCCAATCTGAGTAGTATTATGTCCAGGAGGAATGTCCATATACACCTCCTCCGTGAGTTCTCCATGTAGGAAGACATTCTTTACATCAAACTGGTGTAATGGCCAGTCTAAATTAGCTGCGAGGGATAATAAGACTCTGACTGTGTTCAATTTTGTAACTAGGGCAAATGTTTCTTCATAATATACTCCATAAGTCTGTGTGTACCCTTTCGCCACAATTCTTAACTTGTATATCTCGATAGATCCATTAGCGTTGTGTTTTATGGTAAACACTCATCAAAATCAGACAGTCTTTCTTCCTCGTGATAAAGTTTCCAGTATCCAAGTCTGATTCTTCTCAAGAGATTTCATATCTTCCTTTATAGCTTGAACCCACTTAGGATCTTTAAACACTTCAGCAACCTTAGTTGGGATATCAATAGCAGACAACTGATGCACAAAGTCCTTAAGTGGTTCAGACAGCTTCTCATTGGATACATGATTCATAATTGGATACTTTGAAGTCTTGCCAATATCAGGTAAATAACAATTTGGTGGCTTTCCACGGTTCTGCCTGAAAGGTAATTGGTATCCAATAGATTTATGCTTTAAATTCACAAGTGTAGTAGGAGTAGTTACCTCAAGGATATTCTTAGGAGATTGATCTGTTGGTACTGTTGAGTTAGAGGGAGGGTCTTCATCTTTGTTTTGCATTATCTGTAGGTGTGGGACTCGAATCAGAAATATTTTCACAGGGACCAGGTGAGTCAGACAATTGATCGTTATGAATGAGCGATTGATCTCTTTTCGGCAGAGAGTAATCTTGTGCTCCAAACTCGGAACTATCGATCATTTCTGTACATAGGAGAATTTCTTCATTTTTCGAGTTGCTCCAATTCTGCTATTCACTTCGTATCTCCCTTAGGTCATGGAAGAACAGCTCAAATTCCAGAAAGGTCAGATCCAAAGGTCAATACACCAGAAGGCATACGGTTGATCAGGTGAACTGCGGTGACAATAGCATCATCCCAGTGATGGCGAGGAACATGAGCGTCAATTAGAAGTACCCAGGCAGCTTCAAGAAGATGTCGATTCTTTCGTTCATCAACACCATTTTGTTGTGGTGTCTAAGGACAAACCATCTCATGGATAATTCCATGTTGTTGGAAGTAAGCCTGAAAGTCATGACTGACAAATTCTCCACCATTGTCTGAGCGAAGAATCTGGATTTGAACATTGAACTGAGTTTTCATCTGTTTGTGGAAGGATTGAAAACGGGAAACACTTCGTTTTTATTCTTCAGCAAATAAAGCCATGTCATATGTGTACAATCATCTATGAATGTGACAAACCACCGAACACCAAAAGGAGCAGTGATAGGTGAATGTCCCCAGACATCAGAGTAAATTAACGTAAACGGAGTAGTACACTTGTTTGTACACAGTGGATAGAGCACACTGTAACTCTTGGCCAAAATACAAGTATCACATGTGAAGTCGGAGTCCTTAAAACCTGAGAATAAATCTGGTATAAGATGCTTCATATAACTAAAAGACGTGACAGGACCCATCCCGAATGTCTTGAAACCCGAGACGAATCCTGTGGAAATTCCCGATGTCGGGCCCACTTCTAAAACTATATCCTTTTTTTCCCAAAAAGGAATAAGAGTACGAGACTTTCTACCGAAATTTCGGCAGAATCTCTCCTGTAAATTGAACATTGCCCAAAATTTCAACCTGCATAAAACGCATTTTATATCCACAACTGGCAGCACGCACAATATAATTTCATGCAATTCACATAAACGGCCTTCGGCCTTCCAATAATTCGCAATATTTACCAGCAAACTCTAAACAATGCAAATCTAAACTCAAAAGCATTTATGAACGTCAAATGCGATTTCCATAATCTAAATTCCCAAATATTAAACATACAAAATTTAAACCTCCTAACAAGACGACATCTCATTTTCACCTAAATTTCAGGACCAACGACAAGGTCCGAACCAACCTCAATAGAACAACAGGACTAACATTTAGTCTGTGGCTGCACCTAGTAACTTTACCAAACTCAACTTCTTATTTATAATTTATTTTGTTTTCACTTACCTATTAATTTGTTTTTCTTCAATTTCATTGTACCTTAAAAGTTTTCCAATTTGTTTATATGTTATTTATAATATAAATGTTTTGTATTGGCTTTAGAGAAAGAGGAAAAATATATTTTTTTATAACATTTTTGTTGGGGAAAAAGAGCCCCCAGTGTTTCTCAGTCCCCGGCCCTCTTTTTTTTATCCTCATTAAACATGGCAAAGATAAAAGTATCTACAGGGGTTCCAGGTCTCTTTGGAGTCCCGCCCTTCACATGACCAAATTTGAGTTGTAAGTTCTGGGGTTCTCTTTTGTCACAAGTAGATAAGTTTATTGTGACAATTAAAAGGGAAGTTGTGGTTGCCAATACTAAAAGATTTTCTTTTGTCACAAGTACCCTTGTACTAAAAAAAACAGCTCATATAATAAGAGATTGTACGAATTATATAATTTTATGTATTCTTTGGTAGTTTGACGCATTACAATTTACAGCTGTCATTGTATCTTTGGGTTTAGTTGCTACTTGCATATGCAAATTCATTTTGAATTATTGCAATAGAAACGAACTAGCTCTTAATTTAGTTGTATTTCTCTCCTAATGTTGGAAAAGATTCCGAATTCAAATCCGTTTAAGATAAAATACTGCAATATGTAAACTTGTGGTATAAAAAGTAATCAAATATGGTAAAACCGCTATCCTTACAACATGCCATCGTATTGACATTTATTTCTAGACAAATACATAAACTCTTGCGGTTGCCTTTCTAGGGCTGCAAGTAATCTTTTATTTATGGTGAAATTCCATTCTTAATTGAAATCAATGGAATATTTAGGAGTTTTGTTGGGGAAAAAGAGCCCCCAGTGTTTCTCAATCTCCGGCCCTGTTTTTTTATCCTCATTAAACATGGCAAAGATATAAGTATCTACAGGGCTTCCAGGTCTCTTCGGAGTCCCGCCCTTCACATGCTTGACCAAATTTGAGTTGTAAGTTCTCGCGTTCTCTTTTGTGGTCACTTCGCCATCGCCACCTGCCGAGGGCCAACCACTTTCCGATACGACAAGTTTCAAAGAACCGCCTGCTGCTTTCTCTAATGCTTCATAAACTGCATCCAAAATTGCATCAAACAGATTTTGATACCCAAGCTGACCATCCTGTACCACAACTGACGGAGACGTAAAAAGTGCATAGTCCATACCCATAGTCTGACGATTTTGAACGTAACTAAAATAGAGATTGATTGGCCACCAAAAAAGTAATGATAGGATCAAGAAACTGTCGATATTCAGGGTTGAAGAAGGCTTTTGATGGCGGGTAGGATTCGTTGAGAATCGCGGTGTAAACCACGGTGGAGACTTTAATTTGGGTTGCAAGACCGGCGGCAGAACCTGCTTTTTGAATATTTTCCATTGCAGAAGCAACAAACGGAGCGAATGGACCTTTCGGATCTATTTCGTTCCCAACCACGATGTATTTGAAATTGACATTTCCGTAGGTTATGACATTACTTTGGATCCAAGAATCTGCACTGGCTTGGCTAGAAGAGATGTCTTTAAGGCCTTCGTTGGGTACATCGAGCATGAGCTCAATGTTGGAGCCTCTAAGGGCTTGAAGAGCCTGTGGGTTAGGATCATAGAGCCTCATTTTTTGGATGCTATATTGGTTGTACATAGAGATTACTTCTTGTGCGGAAGGTAAGTTGTCTCCAAGTGTTCCATATCAAGAATTATGAACTTATTTATTTTCATAGCATCAAATACAGAAGAAAAGAGAGAGAGAGAGAGAGAGAGAGAGAGAGAGAGAGAGAGAGAGAAGAAGAAGAAATGGCTTTGCAATTTTTAGTCTAACACTGAGAAATAAGCATTGCACCCTTTGATATTTGGAGAAGCTATGACAAATTATTTGGCAGTACTAGGGTTATTTTGGTAACAAAATATAGAATTGGTAGGCATGCATATTATTGCTTAAAAGGTATTGTTTATTCATATCATTATATGTACGTGTTTTATTTAACAAATTTTTTATAAAATACAAATGAAAAGTTTGGCCACTATATAATATTTTAATATAATTTATTTAAATTATTTTAATATATATTATTTTTATTCAATATATGTGAAAAATACGTGTATAATATGTGAATTTTGTATGCATTATTGAAAATTTTATAAAAACACGTGTATTAAACTTGAAAAATTCGCACGTACAAATATTGTACATTTGATTTTTAAAAAATGGATTTAGGGTTTTTGCCAGCTAAATGTGTCTTGGCCATTGCGCGAATCAGATCGAAAATCAAGTAGGTATGAAGGAAAGACACAGCCTTTACAATTTGTGAGGTGCCCTCTTTATAGATCGAGTCAAAGTCTCAGAAAGGCACTCCGTGCAATATCTGATAATTTCTTCCAAGTCAATGAGTAGCTACATGCATTTCCTCTCTACTAGCTAGTGAAAATTTTCCGAGGTAAATATATAATTCCACAAAAACTACAAAAGATTTCGTACAACTAGGAGAAATTGTTGCAATATTAGTAATCTTCCACAAAGACAAGTGGTGGAGATTTAAAGTGTTATGGTCTTCTGATCATGTCTCCTTTGTAAACTCCAGAATGAAAAATGTTCGGGGTGGTCCCTGCAAATTAAATGAAAAATGTAACTTAATTTTTATATGCAAACAATTCTACGAAAATTAATTATTTATACGAGGGGATTTTCAATTAGGATATGAGCAGCAAATTCAAAAAAAATTGACCGTGGGTTCCCTCAGTAATTAACTGTAAGGCTAACGCCGAAACCCAATTGCAAAAAATTGAAAAGCTTAGGGTATATAATTGTTAAAATTGAGAATGTAGGGACAAACAGGCCTTAAGCATAAGACTTCAGAGTACTAAATTGAAATTAACCCTATATTATATCATTTAAGTTATAAAATTCATGTCACATTCCAAAATTTATCTTTACAACTCTTGAGCAATTGTTCCTTTTTTCCCCTTTCTATTATTAAGGATTATTGAAGTGAAATTTTGCCGACGTACGACACTGTCAATGAAATCATCGATTCCTAATAAGTTACTGTCCTTCTCTATATCAAGTGAACAATAAACATTATTTGAACTCTGCAAATCAATTCGATTTCATCTATAACACGGTTCTTGCCGTCTTGTTTTGATATGGGAATACTAATAAGCTTAACAAATCCAACAAATTTAAACATTATATACAAATGTTCACCATGCGTGCATTTGCTCCTGGCTAGGAGAAGAATAAAGGCTTAGCCTAAACAAATAAAGATAAACTAATTAAATATTTAAGATAAAAGTTAAGAAGGTTTACATTGAAAAAAAAAATGTCTTTAAGTAGGCTTCACGCCTTGCTCGTTTCATAGAGTATATTATGTTTTTATTGGGTATTAAAGTATAGCGTTGGACATTCCTCCTTACAGACAAATTACAGTTCCATACATATACAAAAATAACTCATTAAAATTACAAAAATCTTACAGACTGTGATTTATTTGTAAAGAATCAAGTGTTTTTTTCTTTTAATTGAATGCAAACTAAGAACCTTTCTTTTTGGTCAGTTTAGCATCTATCAATGTATCTTTTCCGAGAAGCATCCCTTGTCTACTAGTCGCAATCTTGCACTTGTCTATGTATCAATGTGATAACCGCAGACTTGCACTTGTCTCCTAGTCGGCAATCAAGTCAAGCCGCGCAGGCACAAGTCCAATTCGACAAGTAGTCATTTCATGACCTCGACACCGTTCTTTTTGGTTATGATCGCTGTCCTACTAAATGAATAATCAAAAGATTTACAGCTTCCTAGAAGGGGTCTTAATTATTTGTCGGAGGATGTTTTTATGACCTTTCTTTATAAATTTTGCAAGCACTTTGTAATTTGAATGGTTAATTGCAGCTACCTTTATACTTTTGTATTTGGATTTTGAATCTGTGGTTAAGTGCAGTTACTTTTGTTCTCGAGATCCTGGGTTCAAATTCTCAATCTACTAATATCGCTTGTAAAATTAAAAATCTATACATATCCCAGATGACATTTTATTGGTCATCTTGCATAAGTACAAAAGTGTTGGTACAACTTGCAGAAGTATGCAACCATCTTATTGGACTTTTCTTCCTCAAAGGCAAGTGGTGCAGATTCAAGTCCTTTTGGTCTTCTATCTTTGTAGGCTCCAAGACATTGAAGTAATCTTTAATAAGTTTCAATTTTCCACAAACAAACGTCATGAAATTTGGAAGTCCTCGTTCTGCTAAATTAATTTGGCTGCAACTACCTTCAATTATATTGCCGATCGTCTGACCCTGGACCACAAAACTCATTGTTATCTACATTTGTTGAACTAGTATGGCCATCTTCGTAAAGAGAAAGATGTCGGAAGCTTTGATGCTTACTTTAGCTCCATATATATATATATATATATTTATTTATTTATTTATCTACTATTACATTTTTTTTTCCTTAAATTATACCATGTAAGGATACCAATATGCCCATCTACTAGGTCGATATCCATTCCGACCAAAAAAATTGTTTATTGTGATGGATATGTTCAAGGCTTAACATGATTTCTTAATTATTTCTTTTTTACAAACGACAACATATTTACACAATGCTTCAACTCCGTCGGCTAGTTATAATTGGATATCGAACCAAATATGAATATAATTATCACTATTTATATGAGTTGAACTTGAAATCTCTTACGACCAGCTATAAAAGTCATGCAAGTACAGTGCACTATTTAAATCTATGATTTCACGTTTAACAATTCTTTTGATCCTTGACAAATGCTGACACATAGGAGTTTAGAACTTACAATATTGCTGACACCGGGGCGTGACAGACAGACCTAGGATTTCAAAATAGGGTGGACTAAATTTACCTTACATACAAAGGTACTAAGATCAGCTTCTATGCAAGAATCACTAATGACGGAGAAGTCATAATGTGACCTTGTTAAAACCTTACCCTAAAAAAGCCTAACACAAACGGTTGACCTCTTGTTTTGATATTTCAATACTAAAAAGCCTAACAAAATCCAAGAAATTATAATTATAGAATGCCTAACATGCATATGCTTTTGCCTCTAGCCAAGAGAGAAAAAGAAACGCCTAGCCTTTCGATCAATGCATCTTTTCTTGCATGACTTGCGGTTCTCCGCAATTAAGTCAAGCCGCCCATGTCCAAGTCCAGAAGTATCACCAACTTCATGACCACCAATTTGGCTATGATTGCTGTCATTTAGAAAATGGTTAAACCACAAGTCGGCTTTCTAGATGGATTCATTTGGGGTCGTATGTTTCTCATGAATACTTACAAAATTAATTGATTATTTATTGCAATGTATCATTGAAACATAGAAAACGATGTAATTCCGTTTTTTGGCCTGAGACGTTTCCCCTTCTAGTTTCTATGTGTATCCCATCCTCATGGGTACAGAAAGTAGCATTAAGAGTTAAGCTTGAGGTATATATTGTCCCTCAACTCAAAGATTTGAAGGAACTAGGTAAATTTTTTTTTTAATACACGCATTTTGGGGAGAGGGATTTATACAAATATTCATTGAGTGCCTTGCTAACATGTCAGCAGACAAAATAATTGAGCGTAGTTGAGCAAGGCCAGCCCTATAGAAGCTGCCAACCAAACCTAGCTACTATTATATATGCATGACTTGAGAATTAAATGATGTTAATAATGTCAATAAAGATGGCGTAAGATCCTTGACAGAGGCTTGTGTGTGGAAATTTTTGAGACAGTTATGTAGGGCACACAAAGCATTGACTTGCTCTATTCGACTCTTGTCCTCTCCTTCTAGCTAGCCATCGAACTTTTAACATTCAGTGTGAGTACAATGTCGCGGAAAAGTATAAGGATAACCTATGGTAAGGAGTTCCTCCTCAATTTTAAGGAACCAAGCTTTTTCCATTAAGATATGGACATCCATTTTCATGGTCATGGCTTGTTCAATGCATTAATTGCAATTTATTCTCAATAATTTTACAGAGATCAAATTTTTGAATCACATTTGAAGATTACACGATTTAAAATGTAGATTTATTTGAAGTTGATGTTTTTATCCATTTTGACATGTTATTGTACTCATCATTTGCTACTGAACCTCAACGCATCATGTGGACACCATTCATTCACATAAAACCATTCATAATTTTCTGTTATTATAACATAAAGAAAGAGGGGCAATATATATTTCACACAAATTCTGTGTGCAATATATTTTCCAAATTTCTTTGTGCATGACGTTAATTCTATCTTTAATTAAATACCGGACTATCAATATTCACATAGATATTTTATTGAAGTTGACAAAAGTATGTCGTTAACATATCAATATGTTTATTATTGATGACAATACTATCGATACCTTATCAATTGGGGACAGTTCTGTCTTTATTGAAGATCAAATGCTTGATACATAGCCAGACTATAATAATCGACACATTACCTGAATTGTAACACCCCGACTCCAAATTTAATTGCTTATTTTAATCGATTTAATTAAATTTACGAATTTACCCTTGGGGTAGGGGTAAATTGGTCACTTTCTTATCCGGAAGGATTTTGGGACCGTGGATGGTATTTTTGGGGAGGTGGTACCGAGACGAATTCGTAGACAGGCGGTAGGCTTGAATCGGAGTTGTAACGAAAAAGTTACGGGCAAAATACTTCCAGTGGCAAACTTGTAATTATTTCGAAAAGTTTGGTAAAAATCAGATTTTCACCCCAGCTCTCTCTCTCTCTCGCGCGACACTCTCTCTCTCCTCAGTCTCTCTCTCTCCCCGACGTCAACCCTCTCTCTCCTCGGTTCTTTCAGTTCCGGCCACGGCAGGACCCGAGACCGGTCCCGTTTGACTCGCCTCGACGCCCCGATCAAGCTCTGCCCGTTTTCCCCGTCGGAAACCACGAACTCCGGCCGCGCGCTCGACTGGTTCGAACCGGAACTGTTCCGCCGTCGCGTCGCCGCCTCCGCCGCCCAAACTCGGTGATTGAGGTATGGTTTCTCCTCCTTTTTACGAGTTCTAGCTGATGTTGGTATAGGTTTGGATCGTTTGTGAGTGTAGAAACCGATTAGGAAAACCTAGGGTTTGGGCCGAATTTCAAACTGAAATTCTGGCCAGTTGCCGCCGGAATTGGGCCTCCCCGTAGTTGAAGAAAGTGCTCCTGACCTCGAGTAGAAGCTAGGGAAGGAAGGGTGACCTCGGGTGTGGAGTTTTTCCGTCGCCGGAAATTACTCTGCACACCCACGCGCTGCCGGCGCATGTGGCGGCGCGTGGGTGAGTCTGGTGAGGCTGCAATATAACCCGATGAGATCCTTAGGTGGTCACGAGCGTGTAGGAATTCGCGGATCTCAATTCGGATGTCGTTTGACCATCGAACGGATATTCGCATATTGTGCGTTATCCGGGTTCGATAGGTTTCGACCGTTAGATCTTTCTCGAAGTATAATATGTTGTTCTAGGAATTCCTAGGACCGTATGGGACTTCACGGATCATGAATCGGAACCCCGGATGTTCCGATTCAAAAATGCAAAGTTTGCGGGTTAGCGATAACCGTAAAAATTGTGAACGATTCCTAAACCTGTAATCGGACCTTAGGATACCTCCTTTACTGTGCACGTATGGGAATTTGGGGATTTAATCCTTTAATTTGTGATTTCCGCTTAGACGTGATTTTTATACCAATTAACGGTTCGTATCTCGAAATAGGTGTTTCGACTGCACGTACTCAGCAGGCAGGACCCTCATGTGGTCAGGCAGCGTGGGATTATCTGTGAGTGGACTTTGTTTTAATCATATGCATGGTTTTAATTGATGAAAGTTTCTGCATAATGTTTTAATGGTTTATGGAATATATATATATTATATTCTTGAAATGATTTTTGTTGGTCGGGTAGTTTCTGAGTATATATATATATCGAGTTTGGCATTCTTGGGTTTTGAGAGTGTCTTTGTGTGGATATTGGGGAGGTATATTTATATATTCACTATAGATGAGATATTGGGGAAGTTGGAGGTTGTTGTGGAAGAGTGTGGTTTTAGAGAGAAGTCGGGTGATTACACTACGTAAGTACCTTCCCTAGTTACTAGTCTCTCTCGCGGCGTTGGATGTTCCGGCGTGTGAGACACTTTCCATATGCGGCGTTGGATGTTCCGGCATGTGGAAAGACTTATTATAGAGTTTAGGGTCATCACCATGGCGTTGGATGTTCCGGTGTGTGATGATCCAGTCTGCGCGCGTAGGACATAGTTTGGAAGCTACACATGGCGTTGGATGTTCCGGGGTGGGAGCTTTGGAGTTTCGTCCCCCGGTTGGACCGCTCATCCCTAGACGCAGGATAGCACCTGGAAATCCTGCGGACTAGTCAAACGATCCCCCAGTTGGATTGTTTTCCCGGTACCTAGGTGGTGTGATGAGTATATCGTATATCGTATAGCTATTTATTTTATATATTTATAGGTATATTTATATGGTTATGAATGGTTGAGTGTGTAAGGAACTAGTAGCTTGATTGAAGGGGAAAAATTGAGAGAATGGGGATTCTTTTGACGGAGATAACTTGTTTTTGAAAAGTTTTATTTGAATCAAGTTTTGAGTAATTAATTGTGGAATTGTGAACTTGCATGACTTGAGCATTATTTTTACATGGTGGGGTTACTATGTTGTTTTAACTGCAAATCTGGTTTTTTCCACTCACATATTTTCTGTTTTGCGCCCCCCCCAGCCAGTAGTCGCTCCAGGAAGCGTGCAAGTGGTGTACGAAGCTCAATCTGTGCATCTTTCTAGTTAGGAACTGAGTAATTTCTTCTACTCAACTGTACTTGTAATCTAAATTCAGTAGTTGCTCTGTATCGCCCCTGATAGATTTTACTTGTGAGGCCGGAGGCCACTTTAGTGACTTGTAAAATTGTGAAAGCATGCTGTTGGTTGGGATTTTTATTACTGTGTGTTACAGGTTGAGTAAATTTTTGTTGGGATTGCTTATTTAACAGGGGAGACTCTGCCAAAATTTTGGTAGAAAGTCTCGAGTTTTAATTTAGTGGGCCCGGCATCGGGATGATGTCGGAACAAAGACGGGGTCCGCTCCGGTTTCCGGGAAATTCCGGGGCGGGTCCTGTCATGAATTATGTAAAATCAGACCCCCACATATAGAAAGAGATAGAATAAGAGAAGAGGAAAATTCTTTGTTCCCTGAAAATTTAAAGAAAGGAGATGGAAAGAAAGAAGAAATGGGAAATCCATTTGTTCCCTAATCAGAGAGATTGTAGAAAGAGCATAGAAAAGAGGAAGAATTGGGAAATTTTGTTGTACCCTTAGAGATTGTAGAAAGGAGATAGGAAAGAGGAAGAATTGAGAAATTCTTTTGTTGCCTTAGATATTGGAGAAAAGAGATAGAAGAGAATGAGAAATGGGACATTCTTCGTCCCCTGAGATAAGAAGAGTGAGAAGAGAATTGTGACAGAACCTTGTAAGGATTGATTGATTGAAGATTTTCTTGTTCTCCAAAGAAGTGGGATTGAAGAGTCAAGAATAGGGGTAGTGAGATTTTGGATGCACTAGAAAATTGACAAAGCAAATAACAAATGAACCATCAATATTTGGTCCATGGTGATGTATTCAAGAACAGGAAGGTGATGTTATAGCAAGGAATTCAATATTTGATTTGGGAGCAGCTACAACTATCAAAGGTGGATAGAAAGCTTCAATCTTTGAACATAGTATTTCTCTAATTATTGAAGTTAGAGAGATAGAGGATGAACAACAGACATACCAAAAGAACATCCATAGGATCCAAATAGCAGGAATGATACTAATAATCTAAAATCCACCATAGTTGAGGAAATAGAACCTCCGTAGGCAAACATGGAATTGAAGTCAGCGAGTCGAATCAATCGCAAATCAATGGAGAATTACGTGAAGTAGATATGAATTTGTAATCCCCAATTCAAAGGCTTGAAATCGGCAATCATATAAAAGCCCCAAAATTGACTAACAATGGATCAAGAACATTGGAAATTCCCAAAACAGCGACAAAGCCCTATTGAGACATACTTGAATCAAATATGAGAATGAAAGTCCCCAATAGCAAGCTGAATAGAAACCCAACCTTGATTCAGTTTGACGAAATTGAGAATCCAAGAATGATATGGAAGAAGCAGCTATTGACGTCGATTTCCATGGAGGTCTAGAAAAGAATGTCAAGGCATAGAAAGCGGAAACAGAAAAACTCAGGATCGATCCATGGCTCTTGATACCATGTTAACGAAAGTGAAATAGAGAGAGAATTAAGAAGATGAACTTTTGTGTATTATTTCTCAGATAACTATACAATACAGAGAGTTAAGCTTTTTTAAGGCTCTAACTGATTGCAACAGCTTACTAACTAATTCTAACATCAGTCAATGACAAAGTGACACTTGTTAGAATCCTAGATCTACATACTCTAACAATTACATGTCGAGAGTCTTACCTTTATTAAAGATCAACACATTACATGTCTCGAGTCCTATTTTTATTAAAGATCTTGTCCTTTCTATAGTTAGATCATGGGCAGAAAGTGATGGCGTAGTTAGGTCCACTATTGCATGTAAATGTACCCTTTTTGTCATCATAAGCATAGCTGTAAGCGTTGGGTTATGCTTGACTGAATATCTGAGAGTAATTTGTCGGTGGGCATGTCTCTGGAGTGTTTTGAGGGGGAGTGCAGCAGTACTGTGGCTGATTCAATTTAACACATGCGCTCAAGCAGGCAACCACGCTCCCATCGGACCCTTTCTTTTGCAGATCACTCGGACAAACTGCATTCACGTTCGCCGGGCAACTAGCCGTCTTGCAGTCGCCGGTACCGCCTTGTGGAGTCACAGACATGGGCAAGTTGAAGCCATCAACAAGACTAACGCCGTAGAAATCTTGTCCTCCGCCTGTTGGAATATTGAATTCCGCTAAAGTTGCCGGCGGAATAGCACCGTTACCATTGCACGTGACCTGACCAGAGGCAAGTCTGCGGTGGCGCAGATAAACTTTCCAGAGACGTCCGTGGAGCATCCAGTTCGGGCCCAAAAGCGGCCATTCCACGGCACTGGAGTGTCTAGCAAGAAGCTAGCTTGGGATGCTAACTGGAACCCTGTGGTTGATAATTGAGGTTTTTGCTCGGAGGTTAGGGTTCCTGGCCAGACCATTGGCGCAATTGTTTTTGAAAAAAATTGTCGCCGCATATGCATCTGCCATGCAGAGTAAACTACACTTAATTTGATGCAGTAATCACAAACCACACTTAATAAGAAGCTTCTATCGTTTGGCCAAAATGAAAAACTTAAAGAAAATAAGAAGCTTGTTTACCTCCGAAGGAAAGGATGGTTAAGCTGAGGCTGAGGACTACTACTGGGGTCTTCATCATCGGGATGTCTCAGTTTGCCTTGCTTCGAATTTGATGAGCTTGGGCCTTAGTTATATACAAGTGACAAGACAACTAGTCTTATGAATATGAATTTGAGTACGTAACTTATCAAGTTGATTTTTCGCTGAGTTTGTTTGTTGTATAGATTTATTTATAGTCAACAAACGTAATTTTTTTTTTTTTTTTATCTAGTTACATAATTTTGACCATATATATAGTTGAGGGATTCATTGTGTGGCCATTCATCATTAATTCAATGATATAAAACATTCTTGATGATTTCCATTCAAAAGTGATCTCTAAAAAAACTAAGTCATAAAAGTAACGATTTGAACATTTATCCTCTGATGATCATTTTTTAGTCGAAAGCCTGTCCAGACTCCGTTTACGTCTGTATGGGTAGACGGTGAAGCCAAGGTCGACTATGAGGGGAGTTTGGAAAAGGCCTTGGGCCCCAATTGAGTTCAGCCAAATACTATTTAAAGATAAAAAAACTACTTAATCCTAATTAAGTGCCCTAACTCAGATCAGAAGAACTAAATAAATCATTTAAATGCCTTATAATTCTACATTCCAAAAGTATATTTCAACTAAAGAGGTTTCCGATGTTTCTGTTTTAAAAAAACAAACAAAACCAAGTTATCACTTCAAAACTCCCAAATTAATTTTTTGTATGAAGATATATGTCCTTCGTTTTAGTAGTTGGCCGAGGACAACCCAAGAAGAAGCAGCCACGAACAAACAGAGGTAGAATTTACAGCACAGGATATGCCATTAAAGTCTAAATGTGCAACTGTACTGAACTGTAGGGCCGTTGAAATGTGTTTTAATAAATCCCCCTAAATTGCCACGATCAAGCAGAGCTAGATTTTTCAACACATGGGGACACATTTTCTTTTCCACAGGGCGTGAGGAAAATTAATGTCTACCTTGACCCGTGAATAGGGAGAAAAATTTAGTTGCAACTGGAATAACATTGTTTTGCTATCTCCGACCAATAATGTAATACCCCGACTCCAAATTTAATCCCTTATTTAAATTATTTAAGTGAAATTACAGATTTACCCTTGGGTAGGGGATTTTGGTCATTTTGTTACTCGAAAAGAGTTTGGGGCAATGACTAGTATATTTGGGTAGGTTGTACTGAGATGAGTCCGTAGACACGTGGTGGGCTCGAATCGGAGTTGTAACGAGAGAGATATGGTCAAAAGAAACTCAGTGGCACAATTGTAATTATTTCGAAATGGTATTTTTATAAAAATTAGATTTCTCTCTCTCTCTCTCTCTCTCTCTCGAGCGCAGCCCTCTCCTCCGACCAGTTTTTGCGCAGCCACCGGTTCCGACCACCACAGGCCACAGCACCTGTACCAACCTGACCGGCCCAACCCCGCGGTCATGCCTCAACCCGCTCCCATCGTGAGCAGCCCGCCAGCTGCCGGGTTCAGTAAAAAACGAGCCGGTTTTCACAAATTTTGCAACCGCTCGTTCTCTCTCAATTCTCCACCAAATTTGACGAGTGAGGTATGTTTTTCTACATATTTTCCATGATCTAGCTGATGGTTAGGTAGGATTGCATCACTTTTGAGTGTAGGTAGCTTGATTTTCGAATTGGAATTCGGCCAGTTTTGGGATCATGATTCCGGCCACTTCTGGTTAGTTTTTGGGGTACGTTCAAGAACAAAAGTGGTTCCAAATAGGGTGTTATACCTAGGGTCGGAGTCTTCAACCTGGTTTTGAGATTTTTCGGGGATGAGTAATAGCTTTGGACACCCACGCGCTGCCGGCGCGTGTGGCGGCGCGTGGGCACTGTAGAAAAAAGACATTGTGTCCCGATGCAATCCCCTTGTTGTCCTGAGCGTGTCGGTGTGCTTGGATTCCAATTTGGTTGACGTTCGAACCCCGAACGGATTTCAGGCGTTATCCCGGTTCGATAGGTTGGGACCGTTGGATGGTCTTGAATTTAATATATGTTAATCTAGGCAATTCTAGAATTGGTAAGGATTCACGGATTGTGAATCGGAGACCCGAATGTTCCGATTTAATAATTTAAAGTTTATGTTTTTAATAACCGTCAGATCGCGCGATCATGAGCTATCCGACCGTCCGATATGGACTAAACTTGCAGGACGAGTGTCCTATACCTTGTAGAACCCATAGGAACCTTCGGATTGGAATTTGGAGGTCGTGGGCCCTGTGGGCCCGTTTGACCAAGTTTGGGGTAGTTTGACTATTGGTTGACTGTGAGTCTCCCGGGGTAGTCTCACCATCCCAGGAGGATTTAAATGACCGTAGAGATAGGTCTTGATTGTTAGTTGAATTATATTGTTTATGTGGGATTATGATATTAATTTAATGTTTTAGAGTGGGGGATTATCGGATGTTATATGGTGGTTGAGGTTCATGCAATATTAGAAATTAAAATGTATATTTATATATATTTATAAAGGTGTGAAAAGAGTTTAGAATGTCAGTTTGAAGTGCTATACGCGCTATCCTAGGTATCTCTCCGGATATTGATTTCACTGTAAGTACCACCATATGATTGTTAGGTCCCACGTGGCGTAGGTTATCCGGCGTGAGGACAGACCCCATACGTAGCGTTGAAATTTCCGGCATATGGGGAGATGCTATGATTGTTAGGTCGCACGTGGCGTAGGTTATCAAGCGTATTGATAGACCCCATATGTGGCGTTGGTTGTACCGGCGTATGGAGAGATATTGTGATAGTATGTTGAGGTCTTGCGTGGCGCAGGATTTTCCGGCGTTGAGATAGACCCCATACGTGGCGTTGGTTGTACCAGCGTATGGGGAGATATTGTGATATTATGTGAGGTCCCACGTGGCGTAGGTTATCCGTGGTGCGGACAGACCCCATACGTGGCGTTGGTTGTACTGGCGTATAGGGAGATATTGTGATAGTATGTTGAAGTCTCGCGTGGCGTAGGATTTTCCGGCGTTGAGACAGACCCCATACGTGGCGTTGGTTGTACCAGCGTATGGGGAGATATTATGATATTATGTGAGGTCCCACCTGGCGTAGGTTATCCGGCGTGCGGACAAACCCCATACGTGGCGTTGGTTGTACCGGCGTATGGGGAGATATTGTGATAGTATGTTAAGGTCTCGCATGGCGTAGGATTTTCTGGCTTTGAGACAGACCCTATATGTGGCGCTGGTTGTACCGGCGTATGGGGAGATATTGTGATATTATGTGAGGTCCCACTGGCGTAGGTTATCCGGCATCTGGACAGGCCCCATAGTTGGCGTTGGTCGTACCAGCGTATAGGGAGATATTGTGATAGTATGTTGAGGTCGCACGTGGCGTGGGTTATCTGGCGTGTTGACAGACCCCATATGTGGCGATGGTTGTACCGGCGTATAGGGAGATATTGTGATAATATGTTGATGTCGCATGTGGCATAGGTTATCTGACGTATTGACAGACCCCATACGTGGCGTTGGTTGTACCAGCGTATGGAGAGATATTGTGATGATATGTTGAGGTCGCACGTGGCGTAGGTTATCCGGCGTGTTGACAGACCCCATACGTGGCGTTGGTTGTACAGGCGTATGGGGAGATATTGCCATAATATGGTGAGGTCGCACGTGGCGTAGGTTATCCGGCGTGTTGACAGACCCCATACGTGGCGTTGGTTGTACCGGCGTATGGGGAGATATTGTGAAATACAGAGAGATGAATAAAGGTATTATATATGTTTGGAATCGGATTTTAGTAGAAAAGAACTACGTGTGGCTTGATCCCTTAGTGAGGGTACGTAGGTAGCCTAAGGTTGTTAGGTGCAGCCGCGGACATAGATGTGATTGTGTTAGGAGATTAAAACTTTGTATATTGGGATTGGAAAAGTTAGATGATGCAGGTTGCATTTAGTATTCATATTTGAATTTATTGTTTGCCTTGTTTAAGGTATGAATAGAGCTGATAACGTGCTTGGTAGTTTGTTGAGAATTATTGGAAAGCCGAAGGCTGTTTATGTGAATTGCATGAAATTATCTTATGCATGCTGCCAGTTGGTAATATAAATTGTGTTTTATGCAGGTTGAAATTTTGGGAAATGTCTAATATATAGGGAGACTCTGCCGAAATTTCGGCAGAAAGTCTCGTGCCCTTATTCCTTTTTTGGAAAAAAAAAAATATAGTTTTAGAAGTGGGCCCTGACAAATAATACTATGCCGTGTTGAAGTGTTAACATGTCTGTCATAGGATTAGTCTCGGGGTGATGTCGGGAATTTCCATAGGATTCGTCTTGGGTTTCGGAAAATTCCTGGACGGGTCCTGACAAATAATACTATGCCGTGTTGAAGTGTTAACATGTCTGTCATATCATTATTGGTTAAGAATAGAAAAATAGTACTATCCCCGTTTTGTAGAAGTCTTTCTCATGAAGAAGGGGCCAAAAGGAGAGACTAGCGGTAAGACTAGAAAATTAGTACATTGTTTGTTTCTTTTTCTTTAAATAAAGTTGATTATCATTGTTACTGGTAAATAATTATCATTTGTTTTCCATTTGCTGAGCAGAAATAATTAATTTTATTGTGTAAAGGGGAAGTTGGTATCTATGTTTTAGTGCTGCTCAGCGAAAAGAATTCATTGTTGGCGCATGTTGTAATTAAGAGATTCATTACCTTCTTTTACTGTTGATTTATTCGAGTCTAATTATCGGGTGTTAGTTGGATTGACCCAAGGCCTTCGTTTGCTCCCAAATCTTGTGCGAAAACACTCCAAGACCTTGTCATTGATGGACTATGCAATGCCACACACACAAACTGAAGAGAGAAAGCAAACATACACAAGAACACAAAGATTTATAGAGGTTCGGTGCCTATGTGCTCTTGGTGAGCCACCAGAGAAATTCACTAGTATGTAAGAACAACTTTTGTTACAATCAAGAACCCCCTTAGGCTCTCACAAGCACTTAGCTCTCTTTTCTCTTACCCTTGCTCAAACCTTGATGCACTTGAAAAAACACCCTAGAATTCCCCTTTGAATTCTCTTGTGTTTCTCTCTTGAAAATTTTCTCTTGAATTTTCCTCTCTTATATTTAACCTAGCCCTAAAAATCCTATTTATAATGCATAGGACTTTTGCTACTAGTTAACTAGGAATAAGAAACTAAACCCTATTAAATTAGGCTAGAAAACCCCAAAATAATAGGAAAAACTATCCTAAAACGCCAAGGATCAGGGCTGGATTCTCAACGTCCGCTCAAGTGCTTGCACTTCTGCTTTCACTCGACCGTCTAGGCCTGGGCGAAAAATGATGCCAAGGTTGTATCTCTTGAACTTACACTAATTCATAGATACGTTGTTTTATCATGGGTGGATTGAGTTTTATATAAATCAAGTACCCTTCATCAACCTGGACATCTCCAAAGGATGGATAGAGTTCTTTTCATGAAAAATAGAGCATTCCCCAATACTATTGTATTGTCGACCGTCTGACCCCGGGCCACAAAACTCATTTTCTTCTACATTTGTTGAACTATACTATAATATGTAAGGATACCTGTATGCCCATCTACTAGGTCTATATCCATTCCGACCAAAAAAATTGTTTACTGTGATGGCTAGCTATGACTGGATATCGAACCAATTATGAATATAATTATCAACATTTATATGAGTTGAACTTAAACCTCTTACAACCAGCTATAAAAGTCATGCAAGCACAGTGCACTATTTAAATCTATAATTTCGCGTTTAACAGTTCTTTCCATCCTTGACAATATTGCTGACACATAGGAGTTTAGAACTTACAATATTGTTGACACCTAGGAGTTATTAGAACTTACAGTTTTAGGTTTTGCAAGCAACTTTACATTTTTGCACTTCTTTTCTGTTGGTCCTTTTTTTTTCCAACTTTCATCCTTTTACCAACCACAAGGGTTAGCTCTACTATGAGGAATGAGGAGAAATCGTTGGATCAACACCTATGCCCCGATCGGATAGTGTCTTTTGGCTCGCAGAGAGAATTCTTTTAATTTCTGAACAAAATTGAAAATGAATCAGTTTGCCAATAGCAGATGGGCCCAATCAAGGCCCCATTTTTCAACTTCTTCTCAGTACTGATCCTTGTTGTTGCGTAGGCGTGCCACTATTGGGTATATGACCAGCCCAATAGGTCTGGTATGGAGATGAGTGATTCATGTTGAAGGAGCTTGCGCCTTTTTCCTGGACTTCTTACCATGCCATTGTGCTCCAGGGGGGTACTGGCCTAGATTGATTCTTTTCTATGCCTCAATTAAGAGGACTTCAATATTCTCCCCTCCGTGAATATCGCCTTGGCAAGTATGAGCAATACCTGAACAGGCAATAAAGCAAGACCAAGTTCATAGTTAACAAAAACCCTGCCTGGGTTCTATTAACCTGTTTCAATATTTTTCTCGTTTTTGAACTGGATTTGGTAGTTAGGTCGGGCCCAGTGGTGCAATTTCGGGCCCAACTCAACTTCCTATCGTTTTTCTTTTACTGTTTCGTTTGGGCCCCTGTTCTCTTTCGGGCCCAAATATTGGTTTCTCGGGACTTTTCGAAGGGCAAAAGGGTAGGAATCCAATTTTATATATTAGAATTATCCATGATCCGTTTTCTTAGATGATTAAATGAAATTTATCTATATAGATCCTTCTGCAACTTATATTTACTTTGAGATTTAAATTAAATAACAGAAGGTTCTTTAGTCAATCCATTATGTTCCTTAAATTGGAATCACAGAGTAAAGAAAAAAATACTGGAGATTTCTAAATCTAGTCAAATGATTACATGAATTGAAACAACATACGTCTTAAAAGAAAATCATACCATGGACATGGCAGAGCTACAAGAGATAAACGCAAGAGCCGTCGACTGGTTATCTTAAAAAAAGTAGGCAGGTTGTTATTTTGAGAGTCTTTTTCGAGTGTTCTTTGAGACGTTGCGTCTGGTTTTGAAGAGAGAGTCCTATTTTTCTGAGGCAGACTCTTATTATTTATAGAGGTGGAGGAACTTGTAATGATGGAAATTGCGACAAGACCTTTGGCTTGTGATTCAGGTCAGCTGTTAGTTCGTCGATCTTAACCAGTTCATAGAGGGAATGATGGAGGACTTCTGGCAAGAACTGTCAGTTTCCTTTGTGGATCTTTCTTGATTTGACTTCTTTGTACTTGAAAACCCTGCTGGCAATCTTCACCTTCTCTTGTTTTGGGGGCTTCAGTACGACTTGTTTTCTTGCTGGGCGAGCAAGAGGTCAAGTAGTCATTAAATGCGATAATCTCCTTCGGCCTCCCACGTGGGCTTAGAAAACACGCTTACCAATCTTTTAACTTGCAGTGTGAGATAGAGGTCTGACTTTCCTGACTTGGGCTTTTTTTTATTGATTTATTCAAAGAGGCCTAGTTGGGAAGAAGATGGCTTTTCAGAAGGAAAAAAACAAATGCTAATGGGCCTAGCTTTGTTTTGAAATATATTTTTTAAAACCTGATACCAATTTTGGCCCGTTTACCAAAATTGGGTACAAACATTTTCCTATTCATGTTTCTAGTTTGTAACTTCCTTCTTTTGAAAGTAGTGAGACAATCGTCCTTCTTGGGTGTGGTGGTCGTTCTTTTGCATGTATTTCACCGAATTAGTGTGTGTTTAATTACGGTGAAGTCAGTTTGTACTTAATCCAACATTTTGTTAATATTATATATTAAATACATCTAAATTCATCACTAACCCATAAAAATTTACCTCTGACGATTTTCTTCATTTGTCTCTGAGTGGTTTGGTTCTCTCTCTCTCTCTCTCTCTCTCTCTCTCTCTCTCTCTCTCTCTCCACATCCAAGATGAAAAAGATTTGATACATCCTTTTTTTCGATTCCAAATTTCTTGACTTTATACTCTCCCCTGTGATTTCTCTCTCATCCATTATAATGTTGTTTGCTCAGTAAACTCAAGAATTGATTTCTGACAGTAATTTACTGTCCTCCACAGGGGTGGAACCACAACCAGTAACTTAAACAAAAACTAATGATAAACTACAAGAAGTTGATGCCTTTTGGTTTTTTCTCAAAGTGCTATCTTCTTTTCTTTATCTGCGGACTTTTTTTTGGGTGAAATTATCTGCTGTCTCTGGCAAAAGGTTTATGAGGAAGAAAAAAACCTGTATGGCCCACCATCAACTACAACATTAGGGAAATATTATCTGAAGTTTATTTGTATTCTTTTTGTAGAACATTTTTGTTTTATAGAGAATTTGAGTGTGGATGCGGTGGAAATTAGGGAGTCGTCTTATAATTCTAGCAAAAGCTTTGGTGTTAAGGTAGGGGGTTTCTTGGGGGCCTTTTATAGAGATTGATTTAATTAAATTTCGTAATCATTATATTATGTATGGTATTACAGTTTGGTTGACGTTCCTTGTATTGGGTGTTTACGTACTTTTAACTATTTGAACAATGTTTGCATAATTATATATACATTGGTGATGTTTTAAATGGTTACATTGTTGTGAAGGGCATAATTATATCATATCATGGAAATTGGCTAGAATTGTTGGGTTGAGAACATAATGATGGAGAAAAAGGGTAATGGAAATGATCTTTTGGGTAGTTGAGTCTAACTCTTGGCAAGTACCAGATCTCAGGGATCCCACAGTGCACATGATTTTTATTGGGTGATACGGCACTGGCAACAAGGATTAGACAAGATGACTAACAAAAGGGGATTTATGGGATGATTGAGATGGGGGTTAGTTCATATAAATGGACATCCGGGACCAAGTGGTATAATCATGGTATGGGACGTGGGGGTCTACTTGTCCAGTTATATGAATTAACAGCATTAGATGAAGAACATTCATGCATTATTATTAATAATGTGATATTTGGCTATGTGATTATATGTCACTTAATTTAATTATATCAATTTCCTGTAAAAAGATTTATGTCCCTATTGAGCTGTGGTTTCGCTCACCCCCTAACAGATTTTGCAGGTACCGAACCTGAAATCCAGAGCTTAGGATGATTTTGGCTTATCTATAGAGTGTATAGTGTACATAGCTTGTGGATGAATAATGAGCTATTCTTTTAGTGAACTCTCGAGTAGTTCTAACTTGTAAAATAATGTAAAAGTTTTAAGATTTCAGATGTTGTTGTTATAGAGAAGTCAATTAGTTCCAAACTAAATTTTTCTCCAGATGTTTCTTTCAATATTGAGAAGAGAAAGATCACAAGAGTCAAACTAATTAGTTGTTCTAATCAATGGCATAACAGAAAACTTTTATAGGAATGGGCTATTATTTCTTATACCGGTAAAGATTTAAATAAAATTTTATTCATTTTCTCAAACTTGAAACTTGAAATCTCTGAGGTATAGCTAAATGGAGATTTGCTTGGATATGATATGCTAATTTTTGCTTAGATGGGCTGGGTTAATTTTTGTAAAATGTGGTATAATGCTTGAAAATTAGTACTAATTATTATTTTTTTTTCCCAAACTTTGCACTAGGCTAGAGCCCAACCTAAGCCATAGTGTAGTTCCGCCCTTGGTTCTAATTCCCGAATGTGTTTAATTGCAACTTATAATTCAAATTTTGTAAAGTTAATTAAAAAAGGTCAAATCCTATAAACCAATTTAGGAAATAGTTATAATCAAACTCTTGTTACAAGTTGCAATCTTCTACGCAATTTCTTTGAACCATGTAACATAGTTTTGGAATTAATTTTCTTCCTTTTTATTTCTTTATTAAGTATAGACACATAAGTTCCTTTGGTAAATATAATCAAAGATGTACATACTTAATCCCAAGATATCAATCAAATTCTTGGTCACAATGCTAGCTAGCTATAGCTATACTTCCTCCCTAGTACGGAAGAGTTGGGATACTTTGTTCATTCCTAAAGAAATTACTTGGATCAAACTTGGTCTTAACATGCACCAACCGATCGAAATTATCCTTGAAGTACTTGATACCATAAACTCTTCCTTCCAAATAGCTTGCCTTGCCATTAGCATTATGGTTGATCCCAATGTCAAGATCTTTATAGTTGAAATAGGCTTCCCTTGGATTCTTGGAAACAAAAGGAGTCATGTACATGTGGAGCTTCCTTGTCAAATCAATATGGTGTTCAGATGCCTCACTCCCTTCTTCGTCCCAGTCTGTTGCATACTGAACCTTCCAAAGATTCCCAGCTCTGTGAGGAAACGGAGTTGCAGATGCCGAAATCTCACCCATTCTTCCACCATATGGGTTAAAGGTCAACGCTGGAGAATCAAGTTCTATCATCTTCTGAAAAATCCACTTCAAGCCAGCTTTCGGAATCGGTTTCTTGACGTAGTCTGATTTCCTCTTGAAGTGTTTATGGAATTGAGGATTTCTAGAAAGCAAACGTTCAGGAGATGTCCCATATGGGAATGGTGCCCAGAAAACGGTAGATTCAACCCAGCTCATTTCCATGCAATCAGATTGCTTAAGTCCCAATTCAGGGAAGCTCTTATTCATCACAGAGAAGCCTCTCAGAGTCTCCAAGAAACATGCTAAAAAATGAAGCCCTCAGAGTCTTATTGTTATCTCCACCACTACCATTTACTATTTCCATGGTTAGCCTGATGAACAAGTCATCATCAAGCTTGTCCGCAACATATTGCCAACGGTACACGATCTCTGTTGCATTTTGTTCCAAGGTTCTTGTTACGTTGAAAACAGTAACTATTTCTGGAACACGTACAAGATTATCTTGTACGCAATCACAACTCCAAAGCTAGCTCCGCCACCTCCTGTAATGGCCCAAAAAAGATCTTCTCCCATGGCTTTTCGATCGAGAAGTCTTCCATGCACATCCACAATTTGTGCATCAACTACGTTGTCAACTGACAAGCCATACTTTCTCATCATATTACCATATCCACCGCCACTAAAGTGGCCTCCAAAGCCAACTGTAGGCTCAACACTAGCCGGAAAGCCATGAATTTTGCTTTTCTCAGAGATTCTGTAGTAAACTTCACCAAGAGTAGCCCCAGCCTGCACCCATGCAGTCTCAGATTTTATGTCTACGTTGATGGATCGAAGATTGAACATGTCGAGGATGAAGAATGGAACTTCAGCCACGTACGATACACCCTCGTAATCGTGGCCTCCGCTTCTAATTTTCATCTGCAAGTTATGGACTTGAGCACAAATGACAGATAGTTTCACATGAGATTCATGCAAAGCAGTGACGATGAGGAACGGTTTTCGGGTTGAAGATGTGTTGAATCGGAGGTTTCGGAGGTAAGATTTCAAAATGGAGGAGTAGGAAACATTGTTGGGAGTGTAAATTGCTGGACCGATGGGGTAAGAGGGCTGGGAATGGTTTAGAAGACATTGAACAAACTTCTCAGGAGCTGAATAAGCTGAAGCTTGCCAAGAAATGGATATCACAAAAAGAGTTGAAAGCAGCATGAGACTTGAAAGCCTTGGGATTGCCATTTGTAGCAATATTTTGGTTTGCGATTATTGGTTTGTGTTTTATGATCTCTATGGGTGGGGATTTATAGAGATGGAGAGTTTGACATGGATTCTCAATCTGTGTTCAGATTCTCAATCTCTATGACCACGATACCCTTTTTTTGGAGAGGGATTTTTAGATCTAGGTCCAAAACAATTAGCTGTCATTAAGTTTAGTTCATGTGTTGTTGGTTTTAGATGTAGGTCTTTTGACTTTTATTACTCTTTTTATTGTGTCGATTTTACCCTTTGAGGTACATAAGGAAAGCATTGAAAATCTAAATTTAATGAATTATTTACTTGTAATTAAATTTCAGAATTTAAATTTGAAATTCTTTCATTCATAATATTTACCTAATATATGGGTAAAATACAAATTAATCAATTGAAGTAAAGGCCCACATATTATACTAATCAATTAGGCAAGCACCCACATTAAATTATATACCTAACATACAGGTAAATAGTATTTTTATTAGCAACGAAAAAAACTTAGTGATAAATCGTGTTACCTATAACTCAAGAACATAAATTAGAATACTACCTATAAGTTAGGAACATAAATTAGAAGACTACCTATAAGTCATATACAAAAATAGACAAATAAAATTGTATATTACCTATAAAAAAATGTACATAAAATACTATTATTCATTATCTAAACTATGAAAAAACAAATATATACCTATGCAATAGGCAATATGACAATATACCTACACCATAGGATAATTTATCTACAAGAGTATAAATTCTCATCTTACTCATTCTAGACAATAGGGATATAATAGGAACAAAAACATTTGAATACAAATAAGTTAAATATAAAAGTTTGAATCAACATGTCAAAGATGGAATGTAATCTACGTGGCAAACTAGTCAAGGGACTTGTATCAATAAACAATAATTCGATGACTAGACCCAATTATTGGTTGGATTTTTAGACCTCTATCAACTTTTCTATTTTGGATATTGTCGCTGCCTGTTCTACTAAATGATTTATCAAAAGATTTACAGCTTCCTAGAAGGGGTCTTAATTATTTGTCGGAGGATTTTTTTTATGACTTTTCTTTATAAATTTTGCAAGCACTTTATAATTTGAGTCGTTAAGTGCAGTTACCTTTGTACTTTTGTATTCAAATTCTCAATCTGTAGTTAAGTGCAGTTATTTTTGTTCTCGAGATCCTGTGTTCAAATTCTCAATCTACTAATAATTGGTTCAAATTCAAATTCTCAATCTACTAATATGTAACCATCTTATATATTGAACTTTTCTTCCTCAAAGACAAGTGGTGCAGATTCAAGTCTTTTTGGTCTTCTATCTTTGTAGGCTCCAAGACATTGAAGTAATCTTTAATAAGTCTCAGTTTTCCACAAACAAGCGTCATGAAATTTGGAAGTACTCGTTCTGCTAAATTAATTTGGCTGCAATACCTTCAATTATATTGTCGATTGTCTGACCCCGCACCACAAAATTCATTGTCATCTACATTTGTTGAACTAATATGGTCATCTTCGTAAAGAGAAAGATGTCGGAAGCTTTGATGCCTACTTTAGCTCCATATATATTAATTTATCTACTATTACATTTTTTTTCTTCTTCTTAAATTATACTGTGTAAGGATACCAATATGCCCATCTACTAGGTCGATATCCATTCCGACCAAAAAAATTGTTTATTGTAATGGATATGTTCAAGGATTAACATGATTTTTTTATTATTTCTTTTTTACAAATGACAACATATTTACACGATGCTTCAACTCCATCGGCTAATTATAACTGGATATCGAACCAATTATGAATATAATTATCACTATTTATATGAGTTCAACTTAAAACCTCTTACGACCAGCTATAAAAGTCATGCAAGTATAGTGCACTATTTAAATCTATGAGTTCACATTGAGCAATTCTTTCGATCCTTGAGAATTGCCGACACATAGGAGTTTATAACTTACAATATTGCTGACACCTAGGAGTTTAGAACTTACATTTTTAGGTTTTGCAAGCTGCTTTACATTTTGCACTTCTTTTCCAATTCATGCTTCTAGTTTTTAATAACTTACCTTCTTTTGAAATTAGTGAGATCATCGTCCTTCTTGGGTTTTGCATCTATTTCACCGAATTAGTGTGTGTTTAATTACGGGGAACTCAATTTGTACTTAATCCAATATTTTGTTAATATTATATATTGGAGAGGGATTCTTAGATCTAGGTCCAAAACGATTAACTGTCATTGGGTTTAGTCCATGGATTTTTGGTTTTAGATGTAGGTCTTTTGACTTTTATTACTCTTTTTATTGTGTCGATTTTTACCTTTCGAGGTACATAAGGAAAACATTGAAAATCTAAATTTAATGAATTATTTACTTGTAATTAAATTTCAGAATTTAAATTTGGAATTCTTTCATTGGTAATATTTACCTAATATACGGGTAAAATACAAATTAATCTATTGAAGTAAAGGCCCACATATTATACTAATCAATTAGGCAAGCACCCACATTAAATTATGTACCTAACATACAGGCAAATAGTGTTCTTATTAGCAACGAAAACAACTTAGTGATAAATCGTGTTACCTATAAGTCAAGAACATAAATTAGAATACTACCTATAAGTTTGGAACATAAATTAGAAGACTACCTATAAGTCAGATACAAAAATAGACAAATAAAATTGTATGTTACCTATAAAAAATGTACATAAAATACTATTATTCATTATCTAAAGTATGAAAAAACAAATATATACCTATGCAATAGGCAATATGACAATATACCTACACCATAGGATAATTTATCTGCAAGAGTATATACTATACCTCTACCATAGCATGAACAAAAATAAAAATAATGGCATATAAATTCTCATCTTACTCATTTTAGACAATAGGGATATAATAGGAACAAAAAAATTTAAATACAAATCGGTTAAATACAAAAGTTTGAATCAACATGTCAAAGATGGAATGTAATCTACGTGGCAAACTAGTCAAGGGACTTGTATCAATAAACAATAATTCGATGACTAGACCCAATTATTGGTTGGATTTTTAGACCTCTATCAACTTTTCTATTTTGGATATTGTCGCTGCCTGTTCTACTAAATGATTTATCAAAAGATTTACAGCTTCCTAGAAGGGGTCTTAATTATTTGTCGGAGGATTTTTTTTATGACTTTTCTTTATAAATTTTGCAAGCACTTTATAATTTGAGTCGTTAAGTGCAGTTACCTTTGTACTTTTGTATTCAAATTCTCAATCTGTAGTTAAGTGCAGTTATTTTTGTTCTCGAGATCCTGTGTTCAAATTCTCAATCTACTAATAATTGGTTCAAATTCAAATTCTCAATCTACTAATATGTAACCATCTTATATATTGAACTTTTCTTCCTCAAAGACAAGTGGTGCAGATTCAAGTCTTTTTGGTCTTCTATCTTTGTAGGCTCCAAGACATTGAAGTAAGTGGTGCAGATTCAAGTCTTTTTGTCTCCTATCTTTGTAGGCTCCAAGACATTGAAATAATCTTTAATAAGTCTCAGTTTTCCACAAACAAGCGTCATGAAATTTGGAAGTACTCGTTCTGCTAAATTAATTTGGCTGCAATACCTTCAATTATATTGTCGATTGTCTGACCCCGCACCACAAAATTCATTGTCATCTACATTTGTTGAACTAATATGGTCATCTTCGTAAAGAGAAAGATGTCGGAAGCTTTCATGCTTACTTTAGCTCCATATATATTAATTTATCTACTATTACATTTTTTTTCTTCTTAAATTATACTGTGTAAGGATACCAATATGCCCATCTACTAGGTCGATATCCATTCCGACCAAAAAAATTGTTTATTGTAACGGATATGTTCAAGGATTAACATGATTTTTTTATTATTTCTTTTTTACAAACGACAACATATTTACACGATGCTTCAACTCCATCGGCTAATTATAATTGGATATCGAACCAATTATGAATATAATTATCACTATTTATATGAGTTGAACTTAAAACCTCTTACGACCAGCTATAAAAGTCATGCAAATACAATGCACTATTTAAATCTATGAGTTCACGTTGAACAATTCTTTCGATCCTTGACAATTGCCGACACATAGGAGTTTATAACTTACAATATTGCTGACACCTAGGAGTTTAGAACTTACATTTTTAGGTTTTGCAAGCTGCTTTACATTTTGCACTTCTTTTCCAATTCATGTTTCTAGTTTTTAATAACTTCCTTCTTTTGAAAATTAGTGAGATCATCGTCCTTCTTGGGTTGTTGTTGTTCTTTTGCATCTATTTCACCGAATTAGTGTGTGTTTAATAATGGTGAACTCAATTTGTACTTAATCCAAC
>NC_047656.1:7433357-7455371 GCF_902201215.1 Prunus dulcis | reverse complement strand
GCATTGTATATTTTTTTTAATGCACTTCCAATTATTTATTTTGAATAGATCATACAAGCACAAATGTGGTTCGGTGCCACGGGGGTAGGGAAAAAAAGTTTTGTGCATTTCCAATGTTGGGAAATTGTGAAAGATTGTTCCAGATTCAAAATTATTCCTACCGCCCCCCCGGTTGTGTTGCATGAGACGCCGCTCCACGAATCGCCATCAACCGATTCGCCATTAGACTCCCCAATGGAAACGAAGTCACCACTCCCACGTCCGCCGAGACCTATTGGGAGAAAGGCGGCAAAGGCCAAGAGAGGGGCCACTTCAAACATTGATTGTGTTCAAATATTCGAGCAAATAGCTAAGAACAACTCTCTAAGATTGGAGAGAGACTTGAGGAGAGATGAAGCGGACAAGGCACGATTGGAAGCCTTTGCAATTGAAAAGCAACATGCAAAAGAAAAAGACGATGATGAAAGAGAGATGAAAATCATGGCCATGGATACGAGCCATATGTCTCCTGAAACAAAGGCCTATTGGAAGCATAAACGAAGGGATGTGATGAGAAGAAAACTTTTCCATGACGACGGTCCTAGCAATACGGATTGGCTAAATGATGAAAACCATTAGATTGTATTGTTGTATTTTTTTTATAATTGTTGTATTTTTTTTTAAATTGTTGTATTATCCTTTAATTTGTTGTATTGTTTCTTTTTTATTCAATCAAAAAAGCATTCTATAATTGGACTACTTATTAAAAACATTTGAGCATTCCTCACAAAGATTAATTAAAAACAACCCTTCATTTATTGCAAACAACACACAAAACAAACCATACATAAAAGCATAATAATAAAAAAGACCTCGCAATAATTCCACAAAACATAACACAAAAAAACAAAGCATAATTAAAAACAAAGCATAATTCCAAACAAAGCACGAATCTAGCCTTCATCCATTGTGATTGCCTTTCATCTGCCACAAGTGCTCGATCAAGTCAACTTGACGTCTTTCGTGAACATATGAAGATTGCATTTCTTGATAACGATCAATCATGGGGTTGTTGAATCGACCATCGTGAAGTAACGGTTTGGGCTCCAATGGTAGTCCATTTGGTCCTATCGGCCTTTCATATATTCTTGTCAACGCCGTGTTCATAGGATCGGGTTCAAACACCTCTGGAGCATCGTAGTCATACTCATCCTCCACAATCATGTTGTGGAGGATGATGCAAGTCATCATAATACTCCTCAGCACCTCCTCGTCTAGCATCCGAGCAGCACCCCCGATAATTGCCCAACGAGCTTGCAAGATACCGAAACACCTTTCCACATCTTTCCTGTAACCTTCTTGAAAGGAAGCAAAGCTTCTTTCCTTCTCGGATTGGGGATTCGGAATTGTTTTCACGAATGTCGTCCACCTAGGATAAATTCCGTCGGCAAGGTAGTATGCACCAGAGTATACGGTATTGTTGATTTGGTATGTGACCTGGGGGGAATGACCTCGCAATACCTCGTCGAACACCGGGGATTGACCAAGGACATTGAGGTCATTCTGAGATCAGGCAACCCCAAAAAAGGCATGCCAAACCCAAGTGTCGAATGAAGCTACGGCCTCCAAAATGATACTTTTTTGGCCCTTCCGATTCCCATAGTCTCCTTGCCACGCAGTAGGACAATTCTTCCATTGCCAATGCATGCAATCGATGCTTCCGATCATTCCTGGGAAACCTCGAGCCTCGCCTTTTTGTAGAAGCCTTTGCAGGTCCCTCGGAGTGGGTTTGTGAAGGTACTCCCTCGTGTACAAATTTTCCACTGCATCACAGAATCTCACCAAGCACTCTAGGATAGTAGATTTTCCCATCCTTGCAATCTCATCCACCTGCTCTGCAGATGCCCCATAAGCAAGCATCCGCAAAGCAGCTGTAAGTTTTTGCTCCGGGATAAGACCCAAAACTCCAACAACATCATGCTTTTGAATGAAGTATGTGTCGTAATTACAAATATCATGCATGATTTTTTGGAACAAATGTGGCTGCATTCTATATCTCTCTCGAAACTTATGAGCAGGATATAACGAATTTGGGATAAAGTAATCCTCCAAGAGATTCTTACCCCGAGACTCTCTTCGTCTGTCCACATTCGGGGCACGACGACGATGGTGTTGGCTTGATTGATTCATCATACACACCGCCGCTACTTCAAGCATTTCCTCCTCTTCTTCATCTTGCTCCCGATCTTCTTCCTCACGTCTACGCTGGATTTCTTCCCATTCTTTCTGTTGCCTCTCCAACACCCTCATGAAGTTTGACATTGAGAGTATAATGTGTTTTGTAAAATCTGAGAAATGAAGGAATATATCAGAGATGGTGTGAGAGGAGTGGTGTTGATGGTGTAGTTATATAGAGGGATTCAGAAGATAGAGATGACACGTGGCACAATTTTAGAGGGTGAAAATCTTATCTGAAATCTGAGATCACTATTTGTAAAAAAATATCTGAAAATCTTATCAGACATGGGACACGTGGCACAATTTTAGAGGGGGAAAATCTTATCTGAAATATGAGATTATAATTTTTTAAAAATATCTGAAAATCTTATCTGACATGGGACACGTGGCACAATTTTAGAGGGTGAAAATTTTATCGGAAATCTGAGATTATAATTTTTATTAATGAATATCCGAAAATTTTATCTGGAATAAGACCCGTGGCAACCGAGATTCACATCCGAAAATCTTATCCGAAAATTTAATTACAAAAGATTATCAAAATTAATGATTTAAAGTATAAAAAAAATAGGAAATAAAGTACAATGAATAGTAATTGCCCTAGACTTGCCCTAGACTTTGCCCTTGTGGGTGGAACCACAAATGGCAAGGCTGACACTATTCACATGAATAGTGTCAGCCCTTGCTTGCCCTTGCCTTAGACTTTGCCCTAAGGGGTGGAGTTGCTCTTATATCATTGAATTAATGATGAGTGGGCCACACAATGAATCCCTTGACTATCTATTGAAGGTAGTTGCAGCCAAATTAATTGAAGGTAGTAGCGTCAATATGAGATAATTGAGACCCATTAAAGATTACTTGAATGTCTTGGAGTCTGCAAAGATAGAAGACCAAAAAGACTTGAATCTGCACCACTTGTCTTTGAGGAAGAAAAGTCCAATAAGAAGGTTACATAGGTATGCAAGATAACCAATAAAATGTCACATGGGATATGTATAAATTTTGATTTATTTTTATTTTTGATTCAAGTGATATTAGTGACAATTTTTTTCTTCACGTCCTGTGGAAAAGAAAATGTATATCCCTGAGCGTTCAAAATTCTAGCTTTGCTTGTTCGTGGCAATTTAGGGGGATCTAATAAAACACATTTCAATGGCCCTATAGTTCAGTACAGTTGCACATTTACACTTTAGTGGCATATCCTCTGCTGTAAATTCTACCTCGGTCAACTACTAAAACGGACATATATCTTCGTAGAAAAAATTAGGCTTAAATGTTAAAATGGTCCCTACGTTTTATCTCATAGGCCAATTTAGTCCATGTGTTATCAATTTGGCCAATTTGGTCCTTGTGTTTGTATATGTTAGTCAATGTGGTCCATTCCTTTAAAAATGTAAAAAGTAATTATAAAAAAAATTGTAATTGATTATAAAATTTTAAATTCAAACTGAAAATGGAATATATTTCTTTTAAATTTCACCTACCCCAATTTTGCGCACACACCTCAACCACCTCCCAAACCCAGCCACCCTCACCACCACCACTCCAACCCCAAAACCATAGCCACCCTCACCACCATTCCAACCCCACCTAAACTACAAAATCTCTCTCTCTCTCTCTCTCTCTCTCTCTCTCTCTCTCTCTCTCTCTCTCTCTAAAAAATCATGAAGATCATCATAGCCGGTCACCGTAAGCTTGACGGCTCTACCGCCAATTGATTATTCTGGCTGCAGCAAAAGTCGACGACATTCAAACCAATGGATAGGAGAGGAGAGAGAGATGAAAGGTAGAGTATGAGAAAATCTTAAACATAAAATAGATGAAAATTTGCAGCAAGAAAAGAGTAGGCATCAATTCTACTAAGAACCCTTTTTTTTTTTTTTTCCCTACAGGAATCGAGACCATTGGAGGTTGAGGTTGTGTGGGTTTTAATCATTTTACCATTATTATTATTTGAGTTTAAATCTTTATAATTAATTATAAAATTTTAAATTAATTTTAAATGTTCTTTTTTAGGTTTTAACATAATTTTGACGGAAAGGGTCAAATTTATTAATAGATACAAACATAGGGACTAATTTGGCCAAATTAATAACACAAGGACTAAATTGGCCGATAAAGTAAAACACAGCGACCATTTCAACATTTAAGCCAAAAAATTAATTTGGGAGTTTTGAAGTAATAACTTGGTTTTTTTTGTTTTGGGTAAATTACTCAAATGGTCCTCAAACTTGTACTTGATTTACATTTTAGTCCCTCAATTAAATTATTAGTCCAAATGGTACATAAACTCTATTTTAATCGCCCATTTGATCCAACCGTCTAATTTTCTGTTAGATTTAACCAAGTTTTAGGGTAAATATAACTTTTCGTAATTAACAAATAAAATAGAGTTAAAACAAATAAAAAATTATCAAATAATTGAAGAAAAAGAAAAAGAAAAAGAAAAAGAAAAAAAAGACAACCCACCCCTACCCCCATTCGATTTCTTCTCCCCCATTCCCACAGACCTCTCCATATGGGCATAAATCCCCAAAATCCTCGCAGCAATTTTGGTGTCTTGGAGGGTGAGAAATTGACAGTGGCTGTGATTTTGGGAGGTGAGGTTGGCGGGTGATGAGGTGGGGAGGAGGGTGGTGGTGGTTGTCTCTCAACAACAAAGGGAAATCAAGAGGGAGGGGAAGAGGGTCTGGTTCGTTGTTGAATTGGAGTTTTGGGTTCGTTGGGAGAGGTCTGTGGAAGATTTTTATTTTTATTTTTCTCTGTAGTTGCTAGCTCGGTTGGAAGGTGGGGAGGAGTTGGGTTCTGGGTTCATGGGGCCTGGGGTGGAGCGTGGTTGTTGGATGGATTTAGGTAGAGAGTGGTTGTGGGATGAGTTTGGGGTTGGAGCTTGAGGGTGGTGGCCCTGGGGGAATGGAGAGAGAGATAGAGAGACAGAGATATAGAGATACAGAGAGAAGGAACACAATCTTCAAAACCTTCCCTTGTGGAACACAATCGGCTTTATTTCAACACTGGTACTGCACGTGGGAGTTTCAGAGCCTTTATATTACTGGATGAATAGACTTTTCCATGGCAACTACTTTTTTGAAAACTATCATTCACTTCACCATTCCTCTCCTCTCCAATACCACTGCCCTTTACAGGTAAGATCAAATATATGAGCACAGACTTACAAATTTTTTTTTTTTTTCCCCTCTTTAGTTATTTTGACTAATTAATCTATTAATTATTTTTGTGGTTTTAAGTGCAATTGTTGGAATTCCAGTTCTTGGTACCACCCTGATGGGTTGTGGAGAGAGAGAGAGAGAGAGAGAGATTTTATTTCATTTTTTAATATTTATTTATTTTTAACATACGAAATGACAAATTTACCCTCATATTTAATAGCAACATTGACAGAATGTAACGGTATACATACGAAATGACCAATTTACCCTCATATTTAACAGCAACATTGACAAAATGTAACGGTAGGACTAATAGAGCGATTAATATGTAGTTAATGTATCATTTGGACTAATAATTTAATTGAGGGACCAAAATATAAATCAAGTACAAATTTGAGGACCATTTAAGTAATTTACCCTTTTGTTTTTTATTAACAGAAAGAAGGATGCAAATTTGGAAACCTCTTTAGTTGAAATATACTTTTGGAATGTGGAAGTATAAGGCATTTAAGTGATTTATTTAGTTCTTTTGATCTGAGTTAGGGCACTTAATTAAGATTAAGTAGTTTTTTTTTGGTTTAAATAGTATTTGGCTGAACTCAATTGGGAACCAAGACCTTTCTAGACTACCCTCACAGTCAGACGTAGTGAGCGAAGTTTGGACAGACTTTCGTCCAAAAAATGATTAGGATAAATGTTCAAATGGTTACTTATATGACAGTTTTTTAGAGATCACTTTTGAAGTTTTATATCATTGAATTGATGATGAGTGGGCCACACAAAGAATCCATCAACTGAATCCTATTAAATATAAATATTGCGTGATAAACATGTCATATTAACTACAAATCTATGCCAAAAACAAACTCAGCGAAAAATCAACTTGATAAGTTCATAAGACTAGTTGTCTTGTCACTCGTCATCGCAGCAGCCATAGTCCTGCAAAAGAACAAAAAGTTAGGCCAGCACTAAGCCTATATAACTAAAGCCCAAGCTCATCAAATTCGAAGCACAGCAAACTAAGACATTCCGATGATGAAGACCCTAGTAGTAGTCCTCAGCCTCAGCTTAACCCTCCTTTCCTTCGAAGGTAAACAAGCTTCTTATTTTCTTTAAGTTTTTCATTTTGGGCAAACGATAGAAATACTCATTGATCTTTTCTTAAAGTCGAAGCTTCTTATTTTCTTTAAGTTTTAATTTAATATTTGGTCACAATAAGTGTGGTTTGTGATTACTGCATCAAATTAAGTGTGGTTTACTTTGCATGGCAGGTGCACATGCAGCGACAATGTCTTTCAAAAACAAATGCCCCTACACGGTCTGGCCAGCCTCCTTTGGAAATCCTCAATTATCAACCATAGGGTTCGAGTTAGCATCCCAAGTTAGCTTCCAGCTAGACACTCCGGTGCCATGAACTGGATGCACGGACGCCTCTGGAAAGTTCGTCTGCGAAACCGCAGACTGTGACTCTGGTCAGCTCATGTGCAACGGTAAGACTGGCATTCCGCCGGCAACTTTAGCGGAATTCACTATTGCAGCAGGCGGAGGTCAAGATTTCTATGATGTTAGTCTTGTTGATGGCTTCAACTTGCGCATGTCTGTGACTCCACAAGGCGGATCACAATTCTAAATAAATCACGAAAGACACCCTTTAGTCCCAAGTCCCTACAGCATGCCCTTGCTTTCATTGAAAGCATGCTAGCCTTCAACCCCCTGCCAATCCAAAACCCAATAACCCTTTTGAGTTATTCAACCTAAAACCATACCAAATAACAAACGAAAGAAAAATAAAGAATCAATTCATTCATGGGGATGGCTGTCGAGAGGAGGGATGAGAGAAATAAGGAGAAAAACAGGAGGAGGGGGAGGGTGGCTGGGTGCGTGGGGAAGATAAGACAGATAGTAGGGTGAAGAGAGAGAGCGAGAGAGAGAGGAAGAGAGAAAAGGAGAGAGGAGGTGGGGTTCGGAAGTGTGGTTGGGTGGTGGAGCGGTCGGGGATTCTATGCCAATGTTTCGACCAAGTTAGGTCTTTAATTAGTTTTTTGTTTTTTTTTTTTTGAGTTATTGATCATGTGTCTAAAAATTAGATAGTTCTTAGAAGTCATTTCACAAATGGACAAATTTGTCTATAAAATTTTGAAAATAAAGTGAGTATGAAAATAGAATAGGTGGATGAAAATAGCAGCACTCATTAATATATACAGAGCCAAAGTAATTGAAGGTAGTTGCAACCAAATTAATTCAGCAAAACGACGACTTCCAAATTTCATGATGTTGGTCTGTGGAAAATTGAGACTCATTAAAGATTACTTGAATGTCTTGGAGTCTGCAAAGATAGAAAACCAAAAAGACTTGAATCTGCACCACTTATATTTGAGGAAGAAAAGTCCAATAAGAAGTTTACATACTTATGCAAGATGACCAATAAAATGTCATATGGGATATGTATAAATTATTTTGATTATTTTATATTTTTTTTTTATACAAGTGATATTAATGGCAATTTTTTTCTTCACGCCCTGTGGAAAAGAAAACGTGTCCCCGGGTGTTGAAAATTCTAGCTCTGCTTGTTCGTTGAATTTTCATAAAGTGAGTATGAAAATAGGATAAGTGGGTGGAAATAGCAGCACTCATTAATATATATATATATATATATATATATATAGAGCCAAAGTAATTGAAGGTAGTTGCAACCAAATTAATTCAACAAAACGACGACTTCCAAATTTCATGATGTTGGTCTGTGGAAAATTGAGACTCATTAAAGATTACTTGAATGTCTTGGAGTCTGCAAAGATAGAAGACCAAAAAGACTTGAATCTGCACCACTTATATTTGAGGAAGAAAAGTCCAATAAGAAGTTTACATACTTATGCAAGATGACCAATAAAATGTCATATGGGATATGTATAAATTATTTTGATTATTTTATATTTTTTTTTTATACAAGTGATATTAATGGCAATTTTTTTCTTCACGCCCTGTGGAAAAGAAAACGTGTCCCCGGGTGTTGAAAATTCTAGCTCTGGTTCGTTGAATTTTCATAAAGTGAGTATGAAAATAGGATAAGGATGGAAATAGCAGCACTCATTAATATATATATATATATATATATATAGAGCCAAAGTAATTGAAGGTAGTTGCAACCAAATTAATTCAAAAAACACGACTTCTTTTCATGATGTTGGTTCTGTGGAAAATTGAGACTGGAAAGATTACTTGAATGTCTTGAGTCTGCAAAGATAGAAGACCAAAAGACTTGAATCTGATTACTTATATTTGAGGAAGAAAAGTCCAATAAGAAGTTTACATACTTATGCAAGATGACCAAAAATGTCATATGGGATATGTATAAATTATTTTGATTATTTTATATTTTTTTTTTATACAAGTGATATTAATGGCAATTTTTTCTTCACGCCCTGTGGAAAAGAAAACGTGTCCCCCTAAGTGTTGAAAATTCTAGCTCATTTGCAGAATTTTCATAAAGTGAGTATGAAAATAGGATAAAATGGGTGGAAATAGCAGCACTCATTAATATATATATATATTATTTTGCAAAGATCCCACATCGACCAAACGGAGAGGGGGTGATGTGCCTTATATGGCACACCTCGCATCAATATAGTGGGAGGCCTTTTGGGAGCTCACTGGCTTCGGGTTCGTAGGAACTCAAAGTTGAAAGGAAAATCTGCAGGATGGTGTCACCACGGAAGCTTTCCGTTCCCGAAAATTCAAACTCTGGTAAAGTTGCGAGCCGGCCCAAAGTGACAATATCTGCTTCATTTTAATTCCGCCAGGTATCGAGCCAAAGTGTGGTGCAAATTAGACGAGGACGCCGGATCCCTTTAAGGGGATGGATTGATCCATATCCTGTGCTGTAAGTGATGTGTTATATGGCACACCTCGCATCCTCATAAGTTTTTGGGAAATCTTCTTGGGTTCGTAGGAACTCGAAGTTTTTTGTTGAGAAGACCAAAACTGGGTATTTGACTGGAACAATTGCTTCGTGAGTCTCTTTAAAACAAAAAATTAATTTGGTGAGAATGCTTTTTACATAATATCTTGGGTTGCCGGGTGTGACAAAAAATTAATTAAACAAAACGACGACTTTTCATGATGTTAACAGGAAAATTGAGACTCATTAAAGATTACTTGAATGTCTTGGAGTCTGCAAAGATAGAAGACCAAAAAGACTTGAATCTGCACCACTTATATTTGAGGAAGAAAAGTCCAATAAGAAGTTTACATACTTATGCAAGATCACCAATAAAATGTCATATATGGGATATGTATAAATTATTTTGATTATTTTATATTTTTTTTATACAAATGATATTAATGACAATTTTTTTCTTCACTCCCTGTGGAAAAGAAAATGTGTCCCCGGGTGTTGAAAATTCTAGCTCTGCTTGTTCGTGGCAATTTTGGGGCATTTAATAAAACACATTTTAATGGCCCTATAGTTCAGTACAGTTGCACATTTAGACTTTAGTGGCATATCCTGTGCTGTAAATTCTACCTCTATTTGTTCGTGGCAGCTTCTTCTTGGGTTGTCCTCGGCCAACTACTAAAACGAAGGACATATATCTTCATAGAAAAAATTAATTTGGGAATTTTGAAGTAATAACTTGGTTTTATTTGTTTTTTTATTAACAGAAAGAAGGATGTAAATTCGGAAACCTCTTTAGTTGAAATATACTTTTGGAATGTATAAGTATAAGGCATTTAAGTGATTTATTTAGTTCTTTTGATCTGAGTTACGGCACTTAATTAAGATTAAGAAGTTTTTTTTGTTTAAATAGTATTTGGCTGAACTCAATTGGGGACCAAGGCCTTTCCAGACTCCCCTCATAGTCGACCTTAGCTTCACCGTCTACCTATACAGATGTGAGCGGAATCTAGACAGGCTTTCGTCTAAAAAATGATCATCATAGGATAAATGTTCAAATGGTTACTTATATAACTTAGTTTTTTTAGAGATCAATTAAAGAATGGGATATGATTTCCCTATTTCTTTTTTCTCCACTTACACTTCCTTTTGCTTTTTAATACTTTTTAATCAATTTTGTTCACTTTCTTTCATATTCTACCCTTACCCTATATTAATTTCTTTTACTTCACTTTTATATTAGTTCTTTTTCTTTATACTTAATTTTCCAACTTGCACTCCATTTTCAGTATTTTTTTTCTTTTAATCGAGTAAGGAATGAAGTTTTTTTTTGCCCTTTAATATTGAAAATGGAGCGTAAGTTAGAAAATAAAGTATAAAGAAAAAGAAATAATATAAAAGTGAAGTAAAAAAGAAATTAATCTAGGGTAAGGATAGAATAGGAAAGACAAAAAACAAAATTAATTAAAAAGTATTAAAAAGTAAAATGGAGTGTAAGTGGAGAAAATATGAATGAGAAAATCAGCTCTCTTAAAGAATCCATCAATTGAATCCAATTAAATGTAAATATTGCGTGATAAACAAGTTAGGTCGCACTAAGCCTATATAACTAAAGCCCAAGCTCATCAAATTCGAAGCACAGCAAACTAAGATATTCCGATGATGAAGACCCTAGTAGTAGTCCTCAGCCTCAGCTTAACCCTCCTTTCCTTCGGAGGTAAACAAGCTTCTTATTTTCTTTAAGTTTTTCATTTTGGGCAAACGATAGAAATACTCATTGATCTTTTCTTAAAGTCGAAGCTTCTTATTTTCTTTAATTTTGATTTCATATTTGTTCACAATAAGTGTGGTTTGTGATTACTGCATCAAATTAATTGTGGTTTACTTTGCATGGCAGGTGCACATGCAGCGACAATTTCTTTCAAAAACAATTGCCCCTACACGGTCTGGCCAGCCTCCTTTGGAAATCCTCAATTATCAACCACAGGGTTCGAGTTACCATCCCAAGCTAGCTTCCCGCTAGACACTCCGGCGCCATGGAGTGGCCGCTTCTGGGCCCGAACTGGATGCACGGACGCCTCTGGAAAGTTCGTCTGCGAAACCGCAGACTGTGACTCTGGTCAGCTCATGTGCAACGGTAAGACTGGCATTCCGCCGGCAACTTTAGCGGAATTCACTATTGCAGCAGGCGGAGGACAAGATTACTACGATGTTAGTCTTGTTGATGGCTTCAACTTGCGCATGTCTGTGACTCCACAAGGCGGTACCGGCACCTGCAAGACGGGTAGTTGCGCGGCGAACGTGAACGCAGTTTGTCCGAGTGAGCTGCAAAAGATAGGGTCCGATGGGAGCGTGGTTGCCTGCTTGAGCGCATGTGTTAAATTCAATCAGCCACAGTACTGTTGCACTCCGCCTCAAGAAACTAAAGAGAAATGCCCACCAACAAATTACTCTCAGATATTCCATGACCAATGCCCCGACGCTTACAGCTATGCTTATGATGACAACAAGGGTTTATTTACGTGCAGTGGTGGACCTAACTACCTCATTACTTTCTGCCCATGATGAGCATACATATATATATGAACTATAGAAAGGACAAGATCTTTCATAAAGATAGGACTCTCGACATGTAATTGATAATGTGTCGATAATTAGTCCGGCTATTAAATGTTTGATCTTTAATAAAGGTACGACTCTCGACATGTAATTAGTAACGTGTCGATTATTATAGTCTGGCTATGTATCAAGCATTTGATCTTAAATAAAGAAAGAATTGTCCCCAATTGATAAGGTGTTGATATTATTATCGTCAATAATAAGTATTGATATGTTTGTTAATGTATGCAAAGCAAACTAAGATATTCCGATGATGAAGACCCTAGTAGTATTCCTCAGCTTAACCATCCTTTCCTTCGGAGGTAAACAAGTTTCTTATTTTCTTTAAGTTTTTCATTTTGGCCAAACGATAGAAGCTTCTTATTAAGTGTGGTTTGTGATTACTGCATCAAATTAAGTGTGGTTTACTTTGCATGGCAGGTGCACATGCAGCGACAATGTCTTTCAAAAACAACTGCCCCTACACGGTCTGGCCAGGAACCCTAACCTCCGATCAAAAACCTCAATTATCAACCACAGGGTTCGAGTTAGCATCCCAAGCTAGCTTCAGCCTAGACACTCCGGTGCCATGGAACGGCCGCTTCTGGGCCCGAACTGGATGCTCCACGGACGCCTCTGGAAAGTTCGTCTGTGCCACTGCAGACTGTGCCTCTGGTCAGGTCACGTGCAACGGTGCCGGTGCCATTCCGCCAGCAACTTTAGCGGAATTCAATATTCCAGCAGGCGGAGGACAAGATTTCTACGACGTTAGTCTTGTTGATGGCTTCAACTTGCCCATGTCTGTGACTCCACAACCACAAGGCGGTACCGGAGACTGCAAGACGGCTACTTGCCCGGCGAATGTGAACGCAGTTTGTCCGAGTGAGCTGCAAAAGAAAGGGTCCGATGGGAGCGTGGTTGCCTGCTTGAGCGCATGTGCTCAATTCGGTGACCCAAAGTACTGTTGCACTCCGCCTCAAGAAACTAAAGAGAAATGCCCACCAACAAATTACTCTCAGATATTCCATGACAAATGCCCCGACGCTTACAGCTATGCTTATGATGACAACCAGGGTTTATTTACGTGCAGTGGTGGACCTAACTACCTCATGACTTTCTGCCCATCATGAGCATACATATATATATGAACTATAGAAAGGACAAGATCTTTAATAAAGATAGGACTCTTGACATGTAATCGATAATGTGTCGATAATTAGTCCGGTTATTAAACGTTTGATCTTTAATAAAGGTAAAACTCTCAACATGTAATTGATAACGTGTCGATTATTATAGTCTGGTTATATATCAAGCATTTGATCTTAAATAAAGAAAGAATTGTCCCCAATTGATAAGGTGTTGATATTATTATCATCAATAATAAACTTATTGATATGTTTGTTAATATATGCATTTTGAGTTTTTCTTTTGGCTTCCCTTGACAATTTTGTAATAGGATTTGTATTGTTTTTATCAAGCTCAAGTTTAGATTAAGAATAGCTACTCTAGGTGTTCTTAACTAATAACTATCCTATGGAGGTTCAAGCAAATTGATAAAGGCAAATTGTGCATTGCATTAAATTGATTTCATAAAATGATGACTAGTCATCTGTTTCTCATATGACTAGTCATTCTTTCTCTGTAGGATTTCCAGCTGGATAACCAACTATTTTATCCTGTTCTCCTTTCTCTCTCTGCTACCATGTGTTGATTATGACCTAAGGAATTTTTGGGTGTAAAGGCCAAAGAATTCCTGATTTGGCAGCCGTCACTTTTGTAGGCAAGTTTTGGAAAGTTTCTCTATAAACTTTCTCTTCTTTCTCAAGTGTAACCTTCATATTTTTCATCTTTCAGTTTTCCAAAATGTTTCTTTTTGAAAACTACATTTGAAATATGAAAACCTCATCTTGCTAGATCAAATATATATATATATATATATATATATATATCTAGGTCAGATTCAAGATTGATTTCTTCAAGAGTATGGTTTATTGAAGAAATTGGTCATTCCCCTTTGAATCCAAATTTTGGTTTCTGTTTGAGTTAGAGCTTGCAAGCTGGTTGAAAGGACCCGCCCCGAATTTTCCCAAAATTCGAGACGAATCCTTTGGAATTCCTGACATCACCCCGATGCCGGGCCCACTTACTAAAGACCGAGACTTTCTGCCGAAATTTCGGCAGAGTCTCCCCTATAAATGGGACATTTCCCAAAATTCCAATCTGCATAAAAACACATTTAATATCCCCAACTGGCAGCATGCACAATATAAATTCATGCAATTTACATAAATGGCCTTCGGCCTTCCAAAAATTCTCAACAAACTACCAAACCCGCTAGCAGGTCAATTCATGTCTTAAATAAGGCAATAATAAATTCAAATATAAATTATGACTAACATTTAGTCTGCGGCTGCACCTAATAACCTTAGGCTGCCTACGTACCCTCCTTGAGGGATCAAGCCACACGTAGTTCTCTCGTAAAATCTAATTCCACACTCAGGCGATACCTCATTTCATTTCGCTGTATTCCACATAATCTCCCCATACGCCGGTACAACCAATGCCACGTATGGGGTCTGTCAATACGCCGGATAACCTACGCCACGTATGGGGTCTGTCAACACACCGGATAACCTACGCCACGTGCGACCTGACTTTCACTTGGTGGTACTTGTAGTGAATCCAAAATCCGGGGAGGTACCTGAGCTAGTGCGTATAGCACTCCAAACTGCCATTCTAGACTCTTTGTACTTTTGTACAAACTTATCTAATTAAATATAATAATTCTAAACTTGTGTAACCCTCCACATTAGTCTAACTCCAGATAATCCCCCTGGGAAGGTGAGATTACTCCGGGAGACTCACGGTCAACCAAGGGTCAAACTACCCTAACCCTGGTCAAACAGGCCCACGGGGACCACAACCTCCAAACTCCGATCCGAAAGTTCCTATGGGTTCTATAAGGTATAGGACACTTGTCCTGCAAGTTTGGTTCAGATCGGACGGTCGGATCGCGCACGATCGCACGATCTAACAGTTAATATAAAATATAAACTTTAAATTATTAACTCGGAACATCCGGGGCTCCGATTCACGATCCGTGAATTCCTCCACGATCCTAAAAATACCTAGATTAACATATATTAAATTTGGGTCCATCTAACGGTCCCAACCTATCGAACCCGGATAACGCGTAATAGGCGATATCCGTTCGATGGTCAAACGATGTCCGAATTGAGATCCGCAAAATCCTACACACTCGTGACCACCTAAGGATCTCATCGAGACATAATGCCACTTTTCTACAGTGCCCACGCGCCGCCGCACCCGCCGCCAGCGCGCGGTTGCCCAAAGCGATAACGCATCGCCGGAAAACCTCAAAACCACGGCTCCAAATCCTACCCTAGGTATAACACCCTATTTGGAGCCACTTTTGTTCTTGGACCTACCCCAAAAAGTGGCCGGAAATGGCCGATCACGGCAGCCGAAGTTCGGCCGATTTTCAATTCGAAAATCGAATTGGTTACGCTAAGAATCGATCTAATCCTACCCAACCATCAGCTAGAGCATGCAGAAGGGATGAATTTCCATACCTTGATCGCCAGAAATGGCGGCCGGAGGAGGGAGATCGGAGCCGGCGAAGTTCCGGGCGAAAATCGCCATTTTCCGGCGGCTGGAGCGGCGGCCGATGTCGGGGGAGGGCTGGGTCGTGACGCCGAGGCCGAGCCGGTTCTTTTGGCACCGGTCCCGACCGCAGCCGCGGCCGGTGGCCGGAGATACAAGGAGAGAGAGAGAGAGGGCCGACGGGAGAGAGAGAGAAGTCGCGGGAGAGAGAGAGAGAGAGAGAGAGAGAGAGAGAGAGAGAGAGAGAGAGAGAGAGAGAGAGAACCAAATTTTTATAAAAAATCCCATTTCGAAATATTTACGATTGTGCCACTGGGTTTCTTTTGACCATAACCCTCTCGTTACAACTCCGATTCGAGCCCACTACGTGTCCATGAACTCGTCTCAGTACGACCTATCCAAAAATACAAGTCACGGTCCCAAACTCTCTCCGGTTAAAAATGTGACTAAAATACCCTTAAATAATTAAATAATTAAATAAGGGTTAAATTTGGGAAAATTTGGGGTCGGGGTGTTACACTGGTGCCATGGGATGAATGAGCTGGAGAAGGAGCTATCATTGCCATGAAGAACTGAGCTTCAAGTTTTGCTAAGTTGGAGAAGAAGATTGCACAAAGGAGGTATAGCTCATCTTCCTAAATAGATCTAGGTTTTTCTTGAGCTTGCTTGTGTTCCTTTGTAAGAATCTTTTTCTACTTAGTGGATTGCCTGGTCGGTTGATGACCCCCAGTTTTTCCCAATAGTGGGTTTCTGGGTGAACAATTTCTGATTGCATCTCTGTAATTTTTCTGGGTTTCTGTTCTTGGTGGTTGACTAGTCATCGTATGAATTTCTGGGTTTGTGTTCTTGGTGGTTGACTAGTCATCATATGAATTGTGGTTGACTAGTCATTGTATAAATTCTGGGTTTGTGTCCTTATAGTTGACTAGTCATCATTATCTGTTGTTTGGTGTTTACTTGATTATGATGATTTCACACACTTTCACCATAGTTGTTGCTAGCATAGGGGATGCCTAGATTGATGGGTCCTTCTGAGTGCCTAGGTTCTCACTAGTAATCTTCTAGGGTTGCAGGTACATTGTGGCATGCTCTGTGTGTATTCTTGATTGTGGTTGTTCGTGCCTAGCAGTTGACTAGTCATAAGTGTACTTGGTCAAGGTCTAAAGTGTGTGAAGGTTGTTGCGTTCTTGATTGAATATCTTTTAAATTTACCCCTCGTCACCTAAGTAACAATTTCAATTGGTATCAGAGCACCAGCTCTTAACATAAATAGAGAGATCCTTTGGGTGCTAGTTGGTATTAGGTGTGCAAACATAAAAATGGATCAAATTGCTCCTTGCATTCATGATGAGCTTGCCTTGTTTGTTAAGAATTATAGAAGGGTTGTCAAAGATAAAACCAAAGTCACTAGGAATTGTCAGAATCTCCCTAGTTCGTCTAAATGTGTGTCTCAAGACAATGTTTTTAAGGAGATGAATGTTTTGGACTCTTATGGCTTTAGGGATGACAAAAGTTTGAAAGGTCTTGTAAAGTGCTATCTATGTGGTGGTGCTGGTCACATTGATGTGGAATGTGCAAATAACCACAAGATAAAGTTTAATGGGAGAGAAGAGTCAATTAGTGCACAATGGAGTGATAATGGTAGTGATGATTCCAATAACTATATCACTTCATCTTATGAAGAGGCAAATAATTTTGCCCTTGTTGGTTCTGTTCATAACTCTAGCCTTGCTAGAGTTCATGTAGTTAAGGAAGAATCTGTGTCTAGAGATGATATGCAAGATGACCAGTCATATAGAGAACAAGATGACCAGTCATACAAGGAACAAGATGACCAGTCATACGGGGAACTATGTGAAAAGTATGATATGCTTTTCAATGAAACCTGTAATTTCAAAGAACATAATCTCATGATGGAAGAAAAGGTCAAGGAACTTGATGAACTGAATGAAACTCTCAAAATGGCCAAAAAGAAGTTGAGTGATAGCTTGTATGAGAATGAAGTTGACATGTATGAATTGTATCATAAAGTTAGCACTCTTGAAAAATAAAATTCTGATTTGATTAAGAAGTTGAATGTACTTGAAAATGACAAATCCTTGTTTCTTCATAGACTGATTTTACTTGAGTTTGAAAAGTCATTAGTTGAGCATGAAAATGTAGTCGTGCATGATAAGTTTGTGGTTGAAAATTCTGATTTGCAATGCATGTTATTTGAGAAAGACATTGAGGTTCAAAACTTGTTTGAGATGATAAAATCACTTGAAAACAGCATGGTTAAACAATCTGAATCTTTTGATGCTTTACAATTTGAAAATATAAGATTGGAACATGAACTTAAGTTGGAAAAAGAAAAGATTCAAGGTTTAACCATTGGTGCTGGAAAGATTGATAAAATGCTCAATTTTGGAAAATTGTTTGGTGATAAAAGAGGTTTAGGATATATGAATGAGTCTTCTACACCTTCATCATTTGAGACAATCTTTGTCAAAGATGTGTCAACTCAAGAAGCTCCAAAATTTGTTCATGGTCTCAACTTGGGTTTTGATTCCATGAATATTGTTTCTAAGGAAAAGCTGTCTCTTCCACAATCCAAATTTGTGCCTACCTGCCACCATTGTGGTGTGAAAGGACACATTCGACCTAGGTGTCATATCCTTAGGATTGAGTCTCAAGTTTCCAAAGAAAGTGAGTTTAAGACTCATGTGTCATCTTTTAAGGGGTATGCGACTGTAAAGTCTGTGGTTTGTACAAGAGATAAACATTCTTCACTTGCAAAATTTGGTTTCCTACAACCAAAAAGGTTCATTCCTATATGCCATCATTGTGGCACATTAGGACACATTAGACCAAAGTGTTTTGATTTTAGGAATTTTGAGCAAAAGCCTTTTGTTCATTTCAAGAAAGTAAATGATGACTCACTTCAAACTCAAGTGAATGATCTTCTTTATAAAGTTGTCAAAATTCCTAAGGTGATCTCTTTGCCTCATAAAGTCTCAAAAGTGAAGCAAGTTTGTTGAAAAGTCATGCCCATGAAAATGGACGTCCATATCTTAATAGAAAAGGCTTGGCTCTTTAAAATTGAGGAGGAACTCCATACCATAAATGTGGTTTTGACACATGTCAATTTTTTTAAATATTCTTTTTTTTTTTTTGTGTTTGAAAATTTGTCAATGTTGCTAGAATTTGACAAGTGCCAAAACCCCATTCGTTTTGAGTAGGATCCCCTCCTTAATTTTAAGTAGCCAAACCATGCTCTTTGAGGGTATCTGTATATCTATGATGCTCATCATGTACTACGATCAAACAAACTATTGAGCTTGCGCTTATACACACTACTACATTTTAGGATTTGAGCGACGAATCCCATTTCGTCGCGCAAAGTAACATATAGTCGCACGAACTCAAGCGTGACAGATAATTCGTCGCGTGTTATCTGTCGCGCAAAGATCGTGAAGAAAGACTTTGCGCGATAGATTGTATCACTCGTCGCGCAATTTTGTGCCACGGTTAACCTTCGTTACACAAAAGGTTCAGAGACGACTAAACAGTTCGTCGCACAAAATTACGCGCGACGAAAGTAGATTCGTCGCCACAACAATGCACGGCGAATAATTTTCGTCGCGCAATACGTCTCGTAGACATTTGCGGCACCAAGAGTTCTTCGTCGCTCAATTCGGGTCTACACGTATTGCACGACGAAACAATGTTGTCGCGCATAATCTTCTGCGCGACGGAAAAGTTCGTCGTGCGGTACGTGCCCAAAAAATTTGCGCGACACAACACTGTTGTCACGAAAATCCATTTTAGCAACGAAAATTTTCGTCGCGCAAGAATAATTATATGTATTTAAAAAAATGAAACATTATTTTTTCGGAATATATAAATTTGCGCGACGACAAACCTTTCGTCGTGCAAAATTAATATATAATTTTAATATTACTTTTGTTTTATTTTATAAAAAATAAATTTGGTTTTTTTTTTTTGGATAATAAAATGAAATTCCAATAAATAAAAAATTGAATTGTAAATAACAAATCTATTATATAAAATAAATGTATGCTACAAGAGAAAGACTTAAAAATTAATTACGAAAATAAAAAAACTAATCGAATAATGTTCCAAAATCTACATTGTCGTCTGGCACATGCGGTTCAGAGGTCTGGGGTCTACAGGGGTCGACGTCTGGTAGGGATGCTCGGGATGGATGGGCTCGGAGGTCGGCGCATCAAAATGCGGGACTGGAATGCCGGACTGTGCGAGGGACTACAGAATGACCGACATCTGACTCTGAAGAGTGGCCACCTATGCTGTCAAAGCAGTGACCTGACTATTTGACTGCGCTGATGAACGGGGTCTGGGTTCCCTCCGCTTGGCATTCCCCTTCCCTCGACAATATGTCCCTGGTCTCCTCCCTAGAGCCTTATCCAATGTCTCCGTCAAGATCTGAAACCCAGCATCCTGTGGAGGATCCACAGACTCGATCGGAGTATCGGGAGGAAGTTGGGAGGCGGACTCCTGAAGAACCAACTGGCTCCTCTCAACCATCGTCGTCTATTTAGCATAACATAAAATATAAATTCAAACATTCATATAATAACCTTTAAAGTTGAATGCGTAACATAAGAATTAAAATTAAATAATACTTACATGAAGGGGCTCGGCCAACTCATTCCCAGGTCGAACATAAACGTCGCCAAAGACGTCGATCTCTGGGAATTTGGACCCCCCTAAATTGAACAAAAGAAGAAAAATATACAATGTTGTCGCGCATAATCTTCTGCGCGATGGAAAAGTTCGTCGTGCGGTACGTGCCCAAAAAATTTGCGCGACACAACACTGTTGTCACGAAAATCCATTTTAGCAACGAAAATTTTCGTCGCACAAGAATAATTATATGTATTTAAAAAAATGAAACATTATTTTTTCAGAATATATAAATTTGCGCGACGACAAACCTTTCGTCGTGCAAAATTAATATATAATTTTAATATTACTTTTGTTTTATTTTATAAAAAATAAATTTGGTTTTTTTTTTTGGATAATAAAATGAAATTCCAATAAATAAAAAATTGAATTGTAAATAACAAATCTATTATATAAAATAAATGTATGCTACAAGAGAAAGACTTAAAAATTAATTACGAAAATAAAAAAACTAATCGAATAATGTTCCAAAATCTACATTGTCGTCTGGCACATGCGGTTCAGAGGTCTGGGGTCTACAGGGGTCGACGTCTGGTAGGGATGCTCGGGATAGATGGGCTCGGAGGTCGGCGCATCAAAATGCGGGACTGGAATGCCGGACTGTGCGAGGGACTCTGACTCTGAAGAGTGGCCACCTATGCTGTCAAAGCAGTGACCTGACTATTTGACTGTGCTGATGAATGGGGTCTGGGTTCCCTCCGCCTGGCATTCCCCATCCCTCGACAATATGTCCCCAGTCTCCTCCCTAGAGTCTGATCCAATGTCTCCGTCAAGATCTGAAACCCAGCATCCTGTGGAGGATCCACAGACTCGAGCGGAGTATCGGGAGGAAGTTGGGAGACAGACTCCTGAAGAACCAACTGGCTCCTCTCCACCATCGTCGTCTGTTTAGCATAACATAAAATATATAAATTCAAACACTCATATAATGAACTTTAAAGTTGAATCGTAACATAAGAACTAAAATTAAATAATACTTACATGAAGGGACTCGGCCAACTCATTCCCTGGCCGAACATAAACGTCGCCAAAGACGTCGATCTCTGGGAATTTGGACCCCCCCTAAATTGAACAAAAGAAGAAAAATATTAGTACAAAAAAATAAATTAAGAATAATGAAAAAGTAAAAATTAAATAAAAATTATTTTATTATTACCTGACGCCGTGCATCCATCCTATAGGAGAAGGGCCTGGAACCCGAATGATGGAGAAGAGTCTTCTTCTTCCTATTGCCCTTATTGACTTTGGCTTTATTCTGTTATTCAAAAAATAAAACGTATTAGTTGAAATTGAAATTAAATATAAAAGAATTAAAAAAAATTAGTAAGAAAATAAAATAAAATACAAAAAATTACCACAAAAGCGGGCGCCTGAAAATGAGCGCAGAGCCACGCCCAACTATCCTCCCGCCCCTCAAACTCTTTCGGGCAACCCTCTTGGAGAGCGACTTGCGGATCATCGAATACCTCAAAATGGTGGTGCAAGTCGCTCTTCCACTGCTTGTACCTCTCAGAGAAGAGTCTGTTGACGTACGCCAACGACTCTTCGTCAAGGTCCTCCAAGTTGTAGTTCGTCTGCAATAAATTAATTACATACATTTAAATAATATAAATATAATGTTTGAAAGAAAAAGTTAGAAAAGGCCTACATACCGACAACTGGCCGCGAACCTCACTCTTGGTCTCGTCAGGCATCACCTTCCAAGACTTCCATTGCATCGGGCAATAGCTCCGAATGACATGACCAATGTCGTGGGCCAAGGAGCTATGCAACTCCGCCGTCGGTGCAGCTCGATGTCGCTCGTCG
>NC_047656.1:7415519-7433257 GCF_902201215.1 Prunus dulcis | reverse complement strand
CATAACCGTAAATATTATGAAGTTGGATCTATAAAAACCGATCAGCCATCTCTCTCTTTGCGGCACAGACAGGCCGCCGCCTTCCAGAGCTTGCTGACGCCGCCACAGGGCACCACCGGCCACGGGACTGGTGGTGATGGAACCGCCGTCGACGGCAAGGCTTGTGCTGGCCGGAAAATGCAGAAAATCGATGAGAACTCGCCGAAACTTCAATGCCGCCGATCTCCCTCCTCCGGCCACCATTTTCGTCGACCCAGGTATGGATCTTGAAGTTCTCGAGCTGTTCGAGCTGCCTGTTGGGTCGGATTAGATCTATTCGTAGTGCAGCCATTGGATTTTTGAGATTGAAGTTTCAGCCGATTTTCGGCCTCCATTTTCGGCCACTTCCAGCCACTTTTTGGGTTAGGTCCAAAAACAAAAGTGGCTCCAAATATGGTGTTTTACCTAGGGTCGGAGTTTGGAGCCGTGGTTTGAAGTTTTTCCGGCAAGTCGAAATCGATTTAGACACCCATCGCTGCTGACGCGTGCTGGGGCGCGTGGGTGAGGGTGGTGCAGTGGCACGGTGTCTTGTTGCGATCCTTATGTTGTCACGAGCGCGTAGGATTTTGCGGATCTCAATTTGGATTCCGTTTGAGCCCCGAACGGATTTTCCATATTGTGCGATTTTCGGGTTCAATATTACCGAACCGTTGGATCGCGCTCAATTTCGGATATGTTATTCCAGATAATTTCAGAATCGTGTAGGAGTCGACGGATCATGCATCGGAGTCCCGGATACTTCGAAATCGCGAACCTTGGGGCTAGGGTTTGGAAATTTTATGATTTCACGATCGTGGTCAACCCGATCGTCAGTTTCAGACCAAACTTGCAAGACATGGTTCCTTAAACGTGAGGAACTTAAAGGAACTCTCAGATTGGTCATTGGAGGTCGTGGGCCCCACGGGGTTCCATCTCGACCAAGGTGGAAGTTTATCGCTTAATAAAGTCTTGAGTCTTTCGGCCGATTGTAAATATCTGAAATACATAAGTGGGCAGGAAAATGACTTTAAAGTTAGTGCACGCATTCCTAGAAATCGGGGGTCAGGGTTTTACTTAAAAAGTTATACCGAGCAGTTTTATTAATTGAATATTCATGATGGTTTACCCAGGCACTGGGATCAGGCAGACCCGCAGGAGAGACCTTCAGGAGGTCTAGCAAGCTCGGACCAGGAGTGAGTGGACCTTTTTCCATAAATGATTTTATATAAATGAGTTTATATAAATGATTTTATATTGGTTTTATTTAAATGAGTTTTTATAATTGAGTTTATATGAATAAATTTCATTATTTGATCTTGAATGAGTTTTATTGGAGGTTTTCCAAACATGAATTGTGCCGTAAAATATCTTTATTTATATACTGCTTAGTTGAACATGCTAAAGTTATATAGACAGCAGACTTTGAGATTTATGATGCAGAAATAGCAGCCTAGCTCAGATTTATCAAACTACAGTTAATTATCAAACTTTTCTCAAAATAGTTTATTTTAAACCACCATGTACCCACTTATGGTGATTACCCTCAGTTGGACCGATGTCCACGGACATCCAGTCTCTTTATAGTTCTGTCAGTGCACTTGACATTGCCTCACGAATTTCGGGGACGCTCGGACCGTGAGTGCCAGGATTTGCGGCTTGGCAGACTTGGTGTCCCGAGACCTGCCAAGATTTGCAGCTCGGCTGACTTTGTGTCCCCGAGACCTGCCAGAATTGCGGATCAGGCTGACTACGGTCCCCTGAATCCTGCCAGAGCAGCTCGAGTCGACTTTGTGTCATCGAGACCTGCCAGCGGATCAGGCTGACTATAGTCCCCTGTATCCTGCCAGTTTGCGGCTCGGATAGACTGTGTGTCGCCGAGACCTGCCAGGGGAATTGACGGAATTATAGGGGTACATCCGAGTGGTAGTTTTGATTGATTGCAGTGATTTGATTCAAGTTTTGAGTACATTGCTTATATGCAGGTTTGATTTCAGTGCTTTTATGCGAATTTGGTTTTCAATGCTTTCGTGCAAGTTTTATTGCTCTTGAAAGCGATTACATATATTTCTATAAATATGTAACTGCGCTGATTTTAATATGTTTCAAAGATAGTTTAAATATTCAGTTTTACGCAACTGTAATGGATTTCATTGCTTTTATGCGAGCATTATTGAGTTCGAATATGATTTACATATAATGCCTTGAGTTAGTATGCTTTAAATGCAGAATACGTATTTAGATTTATTTCACTATTCTTACAATAGGGGGTTAGTATATTCTTAGATATTTTATGAACCTTTATTTTTGGTCCACTCACACTTTCAACTGTTTTACCCCCCCAGGCTGTAGCGTGCACAAGACATCCACCATCGGGCCATCGTAACTTCCGCGCCTTCTGGCTCAAAAATGTTGGTATGTAAAATAATTAAGTAATCCGTACACTATCAAAATTGCTCTGATACATTGCCCTAGAGTGAGAATGGAACTTTTGGCATGTTTATTGAAGTGCTGGCAGTTGGTTGTGTAGATATTTTGCTCATTCTAACAGGTGAAAATTTTGGGATTGAGCAAAATACAGGGGAGACTCTGCCGAAATTTCGGTAGAAGTCAAGGTCAAAATTTTAAGAAAAAGGGCAAATAGGTCTTTTGTGCCAGACATTTGCCAAGTGTCGGACACGCACGGGTTCGACTCGAATTCCAAAGCGGAATTTGATTCGGGTCCTGTCAGTGCTGACCACATTGGTCTCCAATTCACACATCTTTGGAATTTTAGGACCATCTTCAACAACAATGGAAAAAGAATGAACAAAATTAACAAAGGAAAAAAGGATAATATTGAATTAGGTAGATTATTTAACAAATGTATGGCTATTTATAGAGTTTGAGATGAATTTTGGGGTTGGATCTAGTTTACATAAATTAATAATATTATTTGACAGTTGGATTTAATTTTCAGCTGTTGGATCTTCATTTTTACTGTTGGATTTGCACAAAACAATCCCAGCTGTTGGTGCTGTTGGACTACATGAGGGGATGGCAGCACGTGGCAGCCTCAATCCATTCTTCAAGTCTATTGTTGTCGGCTCGTGGGCTCCACATCACATGGGTGGCCTAAGTTGGGCGGTTGCTTTTGGTTTGCGGGCTCCACCAAATTTGGGTCCAGGCAATATGTCAGGCACTATTCACTTGGGCTTTTGCCTGGATTGGTTTTTTGGCCACTCCCTATACATGGTTGGAGAAGGTTTTTGGGGCTATAATCCCAAAATTTGGGTTTGGCCTCCATAGTTGGAGATGGCCTAAGTGGATTTACATGCTCTCTTTTTTTGTTAACTTATTTTGCGTTATGTATGTTTATGTTATATGTTTGTGTTCTTTTTTTTTTTTTTAATTTTTAAATTTTTACATTTCAATCAATAAAAATTTCAAATTTGTGATAATATCTAAAATTCAACATTTTATTTTATCAACTTTGAATGTAAAATGTTACAAATATGCCCTAAAGCCAAACATATGATATAAGTTTAAGGATATTTCATTACCTTTTATGGTAAATCATAAGAGCAATATGTTGATTTAGGTAATAGTGTCATTAATAGTTATCTACCTACAAGTCCATGAGCAATGAGATGCAAAATGCGATATAAGGAAGTTAGGTCTAGGAGACTTTTCCCTATAAACTCACACCCTGAAGAGTTTCTGGTCATAGGATTGTCAATTAGGTATCTACAATCCGCAAAGACCGGTATATATTATATCTACTCAATTGAGAGGATGACTGGTCTCAAGTCATTTGTGTAGAAATACTAAGATAAGTATATGGGCGTTCACTAGAGAGTGAATTCACTGAATGCGATCAACTGGATATCTTGTATGGAAGTTTTACCTATATGTCAAACAAGTCTCCATAGTTGCAATAATGTAAATTAGTCCTCGATCTCAGGTACCACAATTGTCTTGTGGAAGCGTTATGTACCTTTGATCATACTAAATAGTCAAGTTCTTGCGAGGTATGACTCATGATCAATCCATGGAGGTAGGTGAGCGTACAAGGATCTCTACCTTCAGTGAAGAATGAGAACGCTATGATGATATGATTCAGGAGTCTTTGGCTGAAGTACTAGGTATGATTGAGAATGTTGATACTAATTATACTTGTATGAATTGTATAAACTTGGAGTTCACATTAGGGGCTTGACATATTTTCCATACCCCAATGATGCATGTGACCAAAAACATTGAGTTAGAGAAGGACCGTATTACATTATATTCTAACTGAATAGGTTCTCCACCTTATTCTACATTGGCTTGGGTCATCGTGACATGTTGCTCGACATCTTTTAATTCACAATCAATTAAGGAAAAGTCTAAACTGCCCACTGCCTCGCAGATTAGAACATAATGGATCGCTCACCCATGAAAATGAAATATGAAAATTAATTAGGAGATGATGAACAATGATTAATTAGTTACTAGATATTAATTATCATTGATTAATTAGGAGATTAGTTAATGGATCGTCCACTACCTAACAGTTATTATATTGCACATTTGGCAGAGGAAAAGAAGTACAAGGTGATACATATGAGTAGGGTTGAATATGTTGTTGAATTGGCAAAACACACATGCTCTTGTAGACAATGGAATCTAATTGGAATCCCTTGTGGACATAATTGCAGGCATTTATAGAAGGATGATGATCATGTGAAGTATGTACATTCTTTCTATACGAAGGGAGATTGGAAGATGGCTTATCGACCTTTCATTCACTCTATGGCCCATGAAGCTGAGGCCATCTCTAGCCATGCCCACAAGCCAAATATAGCCCTAAAATAGTGCAAAATCCATCTCTAGCCATGAGCTAAAACAAATTTGGCCAATTATAGCCCAGCTTTGGCCTAGCCAAATTTTTTTGTGGGCCCTAATCATGTGCTTTTTAAGAAGAGAAATTATCAAGTGTGGGCAAAAGCATGAAACATCTCGTGTAAATGCATATTCAATAGCCAATATTAAAGGCGCACTGACGTCATCAATGACATCAGCTAGCCGTTAGGATCATTTTTAAAAAAATAGCATTTTTAAATATTATCAACGTATACGTGTCATATATGGAATATTGTCTCTAAAAAGTAGTTTAATTGAATTTTAAAAAATTCATAGTTGTTGAATGTATGAGTATTGTACCATAGTTTTTCTCAAAATAATAAAATATGAAGGACCTTAAAATATAGTCCTTCATGGCTGGAGATGGAAAATTTTAGCCCTACATTATTCTTTAAAAAATTAATATTTTGGAAGGCTAAATTTTTAGCCCTAGACTATATTTAGCCCTATGACTGGAGATGGCGTGAATGGATACATAATTGGTTACCACCTATTTATAAAAAGCAACTTTGGAGGCTGAAGAAAGTAAGAGCAAGAGAACCAAAGGAGGCACAAACAGCAACACCAATTGGGAAGAAGCTACCAAGATCCTACCATTTGAAGCTCAAATGTGGTTTGTGTAGGGAGGAAAGACATAACAAGAAAACTTGTCCTTAAAAAAAGGAAAAACTAGCAATCATGTATTCAAAACTGTGTTTATGTTCATTTTCAATCCTAAAATTATGTAGTCGTTTTCATTGTTGAAATATGCAAATTCTATGTAGGGACAACCATCAAATGGGCATTTAGAGAATCCAAATGCAACTGAGAATGTAAATTTGGAGGTTAGAAAACTGCTAGTGAGTGTCTTGAGCTCTTGATTGTCTTTCTTGTTCATGGTTGTTCATTTATTGTATGCATAACATGTGCTTGTTATTGGCTTTGTATGTAGGTTAGACGAATTCTAACATCTCAACCATCAAATGCAAAGAAAAAGAGGATTGGAGCATAAACAGGATAAGAGGAGTTTATGAATCCATGCATGAACTTCTTTTGTGTTTTTGTGAATTAGGACAATGACGATGTAGGTTAGACGAATTCTAACATCCCAACCATCAAATGCAAAGAAAAAGAGGATTGGACCATAAATAGGATAAGAGGAGTTTATGAATCCATGCATGAACTTCTTTTGTGTTTTTGTGAATTAGGACAATGATGAATCATACTCTTGGAAAGTTTAGATTTCATTTTCATTTTGGCTAAGCATTTTGTGGCAATTTGTATACTGTGTATTGGACATCCATTTGAATACCTTGGAAGTTGATGCATTTTATCGATTTTGTGTATGGAATTTAGCATCCACCTGATCCATTTTGAATTAGAAGAAGGTTTGAAACACAAATTTGTTTGTATGAGTATTTATTTTGGGAAATTAAATTTTTTTGTTACATATGTAAATTCATAACATAGATAGTTATATATATATATATATATATATTTATTTATTTATTTATTTATTATCTTTTGGACTAATAAATATTTATATCTTATTACATATATATATATATATGTATTAATAGACCTTGTTAGTTAGTTTTGTCAATTCATAGACCTTATTTGACACGACCCAACCCAATTTCCGCTTTGGAATTCGGGCCAAGCCCTGTGCGTGTCCGACACCTGGCAAATATCGGGCACAATGACCTCTTTACCCTTTCTGCTAATAAATACTGTTAAAGCTTTCCTTAGACTCTTGCTGAAAATTCGGCAGAGTCTCCCCTGTATTCGTCTAAACCCAAAATTATTCCACCTGTCAAACAAACTGATAAAACCACACCAACTGCCAGAATAGGGTAACTAACATATTCCTCAATTCTGGTTATCAACTATAACCAGATATCAGAGCAGTTACTAATTAATTACAAGACTTTAGGTAAATTACAATAAAACCTACATTTCGGAAGTAGTTTGGAAGCTGGAAGTAGGCCTGGTGGTGGATTCCTGCGCTCTCAACTACCTGGGGGGCGCAAAACATTTCAAAGTGTGAGTGGACCAAAAATAAAGTTCTGGGAAACTGTATATGAACATAAATAACCCCCACTGTAAAAACATAATATTCATAAGAAAACTGAATCTGTAAACTGTACTTGAGTTATGATAAGTCCAAAGCATTTAGGTAAACATATATATATACAGTTATACACACAGAAGTATAAGCTGCTCGATATTAAGAAACTCAAATAAAATCACTGAAATCAATATTCGCATAATTGCACTGAAATTCCTTTAAGGTTACCAACTGGGTGTACCCTTTTAATTCCGTCAATTCCTGGTATCCGTCAATTCCTAGTAATCGTCAATTCCTCTGTTAATCCGTCAATTCCCCTGGCAGGTCTCGGGCGTCACACAGGCTACCCGAGCAGCAAACTGGCGAAATCAGGGGACTATGATCAGCCTGACCCGCCGGCAGGTCCTCGAGGACACGAAGTCAGCTCGAGTCGCTCAGGCAGGATACAGGGGACCGTAGTCAGCCTGATCCGCTATCCTGGCAGGTCTCGGGGGCATAAGTCAGCCGAGCCGCAATCCTGGCAGGTCTCGGGACACCAAGTCTGCCGAGCCGCAAATCCTGGCACTCACGGTCCGAGCGTCCCCGAAACTCGTGAGGCAAATGTCAAGTGCACTGACGTAACGGGAAATAACCTGGATGTCCGTAGACATCATCATATCCGAAGGCAACATAAACCGAAGGCAACATAAACCGAAGGCAACCTGGATGTCCGTAGACATCGTCTTATTTGACGGCAACCTGTTTCTGTAACTGGGTACCCACAGTGGTTTAAGAAAATATAAACTGCTGAGAAAATATCATATATAAATATCATAATATTTCTGAAAGATCTGATGAATAACTGAATCTTTATTCAATCTATAACTGTGCTGCCCTTTTCATCTGCTAGAAAACTCAAACTCTGCTTTCTATAATTCATGGTGGTCAAAAATAATTATCTTGGATAAAATCTGATCTCCTCTGTATTCTGATAAAATCTGAGCTAGCTATTTCTAAATCATAAATCTCAAAGTCTGCTGTTTAAATAACTTTAGCAAAATCAGCTAGGCAATGTATAGAAGGAATCTTTAAATTCATTGGAATAAATCACACTGAATAAAACTGATTCAGAAAAATCATTTAGAAAAGAAAGGTCCACTCACAGCTGGTCCGAGCTAGCTGGACCTTTTGAAGGTCCTTCCTGTGGTTCAGTTTGGCCTCTGATGCCTGTTTAACCATGAATATTCAATTACTAAACTGCTCAATAAAAATATTAAATTAAATACCCTGACCCCCGGCTCCTAGAAATGCGTGCTCTCATTTTAAAGTCAACTCTATGCCCACTGTAGCATTTCAAATAATTAGAATGGCATTAAAAGACTGGAAACCTTACAAAGCGATAAATTGTTAGACCGGCCGATCCGGAACCCGTGGGGTCCACGATCTCCGATGGCCGATCTGGAATTTTCTAGAGGTTCCTTACTGAGAAAGACCTATGTCCTGCGAGTTTGGTCCGAAATGGACGGTCGGATTAGCCAAAATCGCGTTATCGCTTAAATTCCAAACCCTAGCCCCAGGGTTCGCGATTTCGGTGTATCCGAGACTCCGATTCGCAATCCATCGAATCCTACACGATCCAGAAACAATGTAGAACAACATATCCGAAATGGGGTGCGATCCAACGGCTAGACGACGCTGCCCCCGGGAATCGCATATTATGAAAAATTCGTTCGGGGCTCAAACGGACTCCGAATTGAGATCCGCGAAATCCCACGCGCTCGTGATGACACGAGGACCTCAAAACTGGCCAGAGCCGTGCCACCACCCTGGCCCACGCGCTGCCACACGCGCGGGCCGACCGGGTGTCCAAAGCGATTTTTCGGTCCGCCGAAAAATCGTAGAACCGAGACTCCAAACTCCTACCCTAGGTAAAACACCCTATTTGGAGTCACTTTTGTTCTTGAACAACCCCCAAAAAGTGGCCGGAAATGGCTGATTCCGGCGGCCGAAGTTCGGCCGATTTCAAGTCAAAATTTGAGCAACCTAGAGGTGAAATCGATCTAAATCCAGCCAACCATCAGTTAGAGCACGAAAAATAGCTAGAAATCGATACCTCACATGACTGATTTGGTGTCCAGATGAGGGAGAAACTGAGGTTGGAAAATCGGCCAAAACTGCTGCGTTTTCCAGCAGTTTCCAGCGGCTCCAGCAGGGCGGCGGACGGGCTGAGGTTGATGGCGGGAGCTGGCCGGTGCTGCTGGGTCCGTTCCGGAGGGTCGGGGTGGCTTGGAAGGTGGCTGCCCTTTTGGTTTTTCTGAACTATCGGAGGGAGAGAGAGAGAGAGAGAGAGTGTGTGAGTGCTCGAACCAGAAGAAGGAGAGAAAAATAGAGAGAGTTCGGGTACTGTAGCGGTACTGTAGCAATAAGAAATTCAAAATTCCTTTTACGCCCTTTTCGTTTTTAGACCTTTTCTCGTTAGTTACAACTCGAAATTAGGCGTGCCACGTGTCTACGAACTCGTATCGTCAAGCTCTACGCAACGGCGTAGGTGGAATTGCCAAATTCCTTCTCGGTCAAGAAGTCAACTTGTCCCCCCTCTTAAAAGAGGTGAGGACAAAGTCGTCTTTCCGCTAGAATAAATTAATACTAATTTTAGGATATTTTGTTTTGGGTTATTACAATCTACCCCCCTTATAAAAATTTCGTCCTCGAAATTTGCATCCCTGTCATTCGAAGGGGAGAAGGACTAACTAATCTTTCTGTAAGACACCCAATTTACTCCATACCAGTGATGCGATATTTACTTGTGTTTCTTGTCAGTAGGCACTCAGAATGCCTGAGAAGCAAGACTATCTCTGATCATCCAATCTGGAAGCGAGACTATCCCTGATCACGTTTCTGCTGGGTCAGGGAACTGTGAAGGCGACCTCATGCTTTAATCTCCGGAAGTTCTTCTGGACTAGGAGAATTTCGAGCTTGTTGTCTGCTTCCACCAGCTTCCTTCCTTGATTGCTTACCTTACCTTGCAATCAATATCACAATTTTTGTATCTTTTCTTTCTTGTTATAACTCTCTGTTCCTAAGGGATTTTCTTTCTGTACTGTGATCTTAGTCTGCTACCTTGTGTCCATGTATAACTCCATGATAACATCTCCTGTCTTTAAATAACACTAGAACTTTAAGGAGAAAAGCGCTAAGTTGAATGACCCTCTTCGCTATCATTTCCGGCAAAATTTTTTTTTTTTTTTTAATTTTTTATTATTAATCTTTTACTCCTTTAACTTATTAGTATTTCTTTATACTTTACTGGAGAAATAGGCTCCCTTCCTGGAGCGAGCTCAATTATAAACCCAATCTCCCAATAAAAAGTAACTCTACAACACTGTTTCTGGTCAAATCAATCCAACCCTAGGATGATCTCCAGTCAACTATGCCAGAGAAGAATTCAATCTGTAACTACAGTAAACAACACTCTTTCTACTGAGACATAATATACTGTCTATCTGTGGGTCATTCGGTGATTGGAGACTATAATCACCACTGTAGATACCTCTCTTAAATTCCTCCTGATTAGTATTACCTATATCCAAATACTGTACACAGAATGCACCGCATAGTTTGGCCCTTATCTGCCCTGGGCGGACATCACCACGACGCCAAAGTTAAGTAACCACTAACTAATTCACAATATCTTGGATGAAGGCTTTTAACTTTATCGCAACCAGATACTACCTTTTTACTTTCAGATCTCTATTAGTAGAAAACAGTGTATGAAACCTTTTTCTCATACTCGGATCCAATCATTCTCCTCTATTCTGCTGTAAAAACTCCTGTATCCTCACCTTCTGTAAACTTACAGATAAGACTGGCTATTACGTTCGGCTCTAGAACAACTAGGATCTCCATGTCCTGCTCTATTCCTTCAATTTAATCCGCTTTTTCCTACTAGATACCACCATTATCCCAATTTATGGCTCTCAATCCTTTTTACTGGATCCACCTATCTCACGGATGGATCTCTGGCTGACTAAACCCTGAGTCATCAACTCTAAGGTCTACTGAACATTTGGATCTTCCTGCCTGCTTGGTACAGTAGGTCCGGCTCTTGACGAGCCTCTTAACAAGAATTTACTCTACCGGTTCAGGTACCGGTGCAGTTCCTGTCCAACTTGAGAATTTCATCCCCTTACGTCGGGATATCTGTCTACTTTCCCTACGAATACCACCACCATTTGGGCCCAATTTGAAAAGGAACGAAGATGCACATAGTGCGAAGTCTACAGGAAGTAAAACCTATGCTCTGATACCAAATTGACACGACCCAACCCAATTTCCGCTTTGGAATTCGGGCCAAGCCCTGTGCTTGTCCGACACCTGGCAAATGTCGGGCACAATGACCTCTTTACCCTTTCTGCTAATAAATACTGTTAAAGCTTTCCTTAGACTCTTGCTGAAAATTCGGCAGAGTTTCCCCTGTAATCGTCTAAACCCAAAATTATTCCACCTGTCAAACAAACTGATAAAACCACACCAACTGCCAGAATAGGGTAACTAACATATTCCTCAATTCTGGTTATCGACTATAACCAGATATCAGAGCAGTTACTAATTAATTACAAGACTTTAGGTAAATTACAATAAAAACCTACATTTCGGAAGTAGTTTGGAAGCTGGAAGTAGGCCTGGTGGTGGATTCCTGCGCTCTCAACTGCCTGGGGGGCGCAAAACATTTCAAAGTGTGAGTGGACCAAAAATAAAGTTCTGGGAAACTGTATATGAACATAAATAACCCCCACAGTAAAAACATAATATTCATAAGAAAACTGAATCTGTAAACTGTACTTGAGTTATGATAAGTCCAAAGCATTTAGGTAAACATATATATATACAGTTATACACACAGAAGTATAAGCTGCTCGATATTAAGAAACTCAAATAAAATCACTGAAATCAATATTCGCATAATTGCACTGAAATTCCTTTAAAGTTACCAACTGGGTGTACCCTTTTAATTCCGTCAATTCCTGGTATCCGTCAATTCCTAGTAACCGTCAATTCCTCTGTTAATCCGTCAATTCCCCTGGCAGGTCTCGGGCGTCACACAGGCTACCCGAGCCGCAAACTGGCGAAATCAGGGGACTATGATCAGCTTGTCCCGCCGGCAGATTCCTCGATGACACCAAGTCAGCTCGAGTCGCTCTGTCAGGATGCAGGGGACCGTAGTCAGCCTGATCCGCAATCCTGGCAGGTCTCGGGGACACAGAGTCAGCCGAGCCGCAATCCTGGCAGGTCTCGGGACACCAAGTCCGCCGAGCCGCAAATCCTGGCACTCACGGTCCGAGCGTCCCCGAAACTCGTGAGGCAATTGTCAAGTGCACTGACATAACTGGAAATAACCTGGATGTCCGTAGACATCATCATATCCGAAGGCAACATAAACCGAAGGCAACCTGGATGTCCGTAGACATCGTTTTATTTGACGGCAACCTGTTTCTGTAACTGGGTACCCACATTGGTTTAAGAACAATATATATATAAACTGCTGAAAAAATGTAATATAAACAGAGAATAATATTTCTGAAAAATCTGTTGAATAACTGCATCTGTAATTCATCTATAGCTGTGCTGCCCCAAGAAAAGAGAAAACTTCTGAAAAGTCTGATAAATAGCTGACATTTGTTAAATCGGAAACTATACTGCTATTTAATCTGATGTAAATCTCAAACTCCGCTTTTTGTAAAAATTCTCTGAAATCTGATAATTTAACTGTATTCGTAATGCTACTGCTATTTGTTATAAAAAGCTCAAGATCTGCTGCTCATATAATCTCAATACTGTATATAACTCAAAGTATTTAGCTGCATAAATCATGCTCAAAACTTGTAGAAATACTTATTCCATATCAAATAATGTAATTCATTTGCATAAAATCCTTTATAAAAGAAAGGTCCACTCACCACTGGTCCGAGCTAGTTGGACCTCTTGAAGGTCCCTCCTGTGGTTTAGTTTGGCCTCTGGTGCCTGTTTAACCATGAATATTCAATTACTAAACTGCTCAATAAAAACATTAAATTAAATACCCTGACCCCCGGCTCCTAGAAATGCGTGCTCTCCTTTTAAAGTCAACTCTATGCCCACCGTAGCATTTCAGATAATTAGAATGGCCTTAAAAGACCGGAAACTTTACAAAGCGATAAACTGTTAGACCGGTCGATCCGGAACCCCGTGGGGTCCACGATCTCCGATGGCAAATCTGAGATTCTCTAGAGGTTCCTTACTGTGTAAAACCCATGTCCTGCGAGTTTGGTCCGAAATGGACGGTCGGATCGGCCAAAATCGCGTTACCGCTTAAAACCCTAACCCTAGCCCTAGGGTTCGCGATTCCGGAGTATCCAGGACTCCGATTCGCAATCCGTTGAATCCTACACGATCCAGAAACAATGTAGAACAACATATCCGAAATGGGGTGCGATCCAACGGCTAGACGACGCTGCACCCGGGAATCGCATATTATGAAAAATTCGTTCGGGGCTCAAACGGACTCCGAATTGAGATCCGCGAAATCCCACGCGCTCGTGACGACACGAGGACCTCAAAACTGGCCAGAGCCGTGCCACCACCCTGGCCCACGCGCTGCCACACGCGCGGGCCGACCGGGTGTCCAAAGCGATTCGGTCCGCCGAAAAATCGTAGAACCGAGACTCCAAACTCCTACCCTAGGTAAAACACCCTATTTGGAGTCACTTTTGTTCTTGAACAACCCCCAAAAAGTGGCCGGAAATGGCTGATTCCGGCGGCCGAAGTTCGGCCGATTTCAAGTCAAAATTTGAGCAACCTAGAGGTGAAATCGATCTAAATCCAGCCAACCATCAGTTAGAGCACGAAAAATAGCTAGAAATCGATACCTCACATGACTGATTTGGTGTCCAGATGAGGGAAAAACTGAGGTTGGAAAATCGGCCAAAACTGCTGCGTTTTCCAGCAGTTTCCAGCGGCTCCAGCAGGGCGGCGGACGGGCTGAGGTTGATGGCGGGAGCTGGCCGGTGCTGCTGGGTCCGTTCCGGAGGGTCGGGGTGGCTTGGAAGGTGGCTGCCCTTTTGGTTTTTCTGAACTATCGGAGGGAGAGAGAGAGAGAGAGAGAGAGAGAGAGAGAGAGAGAGAGTGTGAGTGCTCGAACCAGAAGAAGGAGAGAAAAATAGAGAGAGTTCGGGTACTGTAGCGGTACTGTAGCAATAAGAAATTCAAAATTCCTTTTACGTCCTTTTCGTTTTTAGACCTTTTCTCGTTAGTTACAACTCGAAATTAGGCGTGCCACGTGTCTACGAACTCGTATCGTCAAGCTCTACGCAATGGCGTAGGTGGAATTGCCAAATTCCTTCTCGGTCAAGAAGTCAACTTGTCCCCCCTCTTAAAAGAGGTGAGGACAAAGTCGTCTTTCCGCTAGAATAAATTAATACTAATTTTAGGATATTTTGTTTTGGGTTATTACAATCTACCCCCCTTATAAAAATTTCGTCCTCGAAATTTGCATCCCTGTCATTCGAAGGGGAGAAGGACTAACTAATCTTTCTGTAAGACACCCAATTTACTCCATACCAGTGATGCGATATTTACTTGTGTTTCTTGTCAGTAGGCACTCAGAATGCCTGAGAAGCAAGACTATCTCTGATCATCCAATCTGGAAGCGAGACTATCACTGATCACGTTTCTGCTGCGTCAGGGAACTGTGAAGGCGACCTCATGCTTTAATCTCCGGAAGTTCTTCTGGACTAGGAGAATTTCGAGCTTGTTGTCTGCTTCCACCAGCTTCCTTCCTTGATTGCTTACCTTACCTTGCAATCAATATCACAATTTTTGTATCTTTTCTTTCTTGTTATAACTCTCTGTTCCTAAGGGATTTTCTTTCTGTACTGTGATCTTAGTCTGCTACCTTGTGTCCATGTATAACTCCATGATAACATCTCCTGTCTTTAAATAACACTAGAACTTTAAGGAGAAAAGCGCTAAGTTGAATGACCCTCTTCGCTATCATTTCCGGCAAAATTTTTTTTTTTTTTTTAATTTTTTATTATTAATCTTTTACTCCTTTAACTTATTAGTATTTCTTTATACTTTACCGGAGAAATAGGCTCCCTTCCTGGAGCGAGCTCAATTATAAACCCAATCTCCCAATAAAAAGTAACTCTACAACACTGTTTCTGGTCAAATCAATCCAACCCTAGGATGATCTCCAGTCAACTATGCCAGAGAAGAATTCAATCTGTAACTACAGTAAACAACACTCTTTCTACTGAGACATAATATACTGTCTATCTGTGGGCCATTCGGTGATTGGAGACTATAATCACCACTGTAGATACCTCTCTTAAATGCCTCCTGATTAGTATTACCTATATCCAAATACTGTACACAGAATGCACCGCATAGTTTGGCCCTTATCTGCCCTGGGCGGACATCACCACGACGCCAAAGTTAAGTAACCACTAACTGATTCACAATATCTTGGATGAAGGCTTTTAACTTTATCGCAACCAGATACTACCTTTTTACTTTCAGATCTCTATTAGTAGAAAACAGTGTATGAAACCTTTTTCTCATACTCGGATCCAATCATTCTCCTCTATTCTGCTGTAAAAACTCCTGTATCCTCACCTTCTGTAAACTTACAGATAAGACTGGCTATTACGTTCGGCTCTAGAACAACTAGGATCTCCATGTCCTGCTCTATTCCTTCAATTTAATCCGCTTTTTCCTACTAGATACCACCATTATCCCAATTTATGGCTCTCAATCCTTTTTACTGGATCCACCTATCTCACGGATGGATCTCTGGCTGACTAAACCCTGAGTCATCAACTCTAAGGTCTACTGAACATTTGGATCTTCCTGCCTGCTTGGTACAATAGGTACGGCTCTTGACGAGCCTCTTAACAAGAATTTACTCTACCGGTTCAGGTACCGGTGCAGTTCCTGTCCAACTTGAGAATTTCATCCCCTTACGTCGGGATATCTGTCTACTTTCCCTATGAATACACCACCATTTGGGCCCAATTTGAAAAGGAACGAAGATGCACATAGTGCGAAGTCTACAGGAAGTAAAACCTATGCTCTGATACCAAATTGACACGACCCAACCCAATTTCCGCTTTGGAATTCGGGCCAAGCCCTGTGCTTGTCCGACACCTGGCAAATGTCGGGCACAATGACCTCTTTACCCTTTCTGCTAATAAATACTGTTACAGTTTTACTTAGACTCTTGCTGAAAATTCAGCAGAGTCTCCCCTGTATTTTGACTAAACCCAGATTCTCCACCTGTCAAAAAAACAATTAAATTCCACACCAACTGCCAGATTATGGTAACTAAATATTCAACAGTTCTGGTTATCTAATCCAACCAGATATCAGAGCAGTTACTAATTAATTACAAGACTTTAAGTAATTTAAAATAGATCCTACATCTCGGAAGTAGCGTGGAAGCTGGAAGTAGGCCTGGTGGTGGATTCCTGTGCTCTCGACTGCCTGGGGGGCGCAAAACATTTCAAAGTGTGAGTGGACCAAAAATAAAGTTCTGGGAAACTGTATATGAACATAATAAACCCCACTGTAAAAATAATAATCATGTAAAAACATAATATTCATAAGAAAACTGAATCTGTAAACTGTACTTGAGTTATGATAAGTCCAAAGCATTTAGGTAAACATATATATATATATATACAGTTATACACACAGAAGTATAAGCTGCTCGATATTAAGAAACTCAAATAAAATCACTGAAATCAATATTCGCATAATTGCACTGAAATTCCTTTAAAGTTACCAACTGGGTGTACCCTTTTAATTTCGTTAATTCCTGGTATCCGTCAATTCCTGGTATCCGTCAATTCCTGGTATCCGTCAATTCCTGGTAACCGTCAATTCCTCTGTTAATCCGTCAATTCCCCTGGCAGGTCTCGGGCGTCACACAGGCTACCCGAGTCGCAAACTGGCGAAATCAGGGGACTATGATCAGCCTGACCCGCCGGCAGGTCCTCGAGGACACGAAGTCAGCTCGAGGCGCTCAGGCAGGATACAGGGGACCGTAGTCAGCCTGATCCGCTATCCTGGCAGGTCTCGGGGACACAGAGTCAGCCGAGCCGCAATCCTGGCAGGTCTCGGGACACCAAGTCCGCCGAGCCGCAAATCCTGGCACTCACGGTCCGAGCGTCCCCGAAACTCGTGAGGCAATTGTCAAGTGCACTGACATAACTGGAAATAACCTGGATGTCCGTAGACATCATCATATCCGAAGGCAACATAAACCGAAGGCAACCTGGATGTCCGTAGACATCGTTTTATTTGACGGCAACCTGTTTCTGTAACTGGGTACCCACATTGGTTTAAGAACAATATATATATAAACTGCTGAAAAAATGTAATATAAACAGAGAATAATATTTCTGAAAAATCTGTTGAATAACTGCATCTGTAATTCATCTATAGCTGTGCTGCCCCAAGAAAAGAGAAAACTTCTGAAAAGTCGGATAAATAGCTGACTTTTGTTAAATCGGAAACTATACTGCTATTTAATCTGATGTAAATCTCAAACTCCGCTTTTTGTAAAAATTCTCTGAAATCTGATAATTTAACTGTATTCGTAATGCTACTGCTATTTGTTATAAAAAGCTCAAGATCTGCTGCTCATATAATCTCAATACTGTATATAACTCAAAGGATTTAGCTGCATAAATCATGCTCAAAACTTGTAGAAATACTTATTCCATATCAAATAATGTAATTCATTTGCATAAAATCCTTTATAAAAGAAAGGTCC